>NW_028279003.1:300000-523570 GCF_059751315.1 Micrasema longulum
AACCTTGTAAGAACGTCGTTAATAATTAGGTTTATTTTAGTTTTAATACTGATTTTATATATTAATGTTGATTTATGTTTCAAGTATTGTATAAAAAAAAAAAACACGCCAGATACAAATTATTTTTTGTGTGTCAATATAAATAACTCCTTTGACGTTACTACAAAGTTATGTCGTCACCTTTTCTGACAGCTGTCATTCTAATCATGTTACATTTTAAGGAGTATAGGAATAAAATCTGCGGCAGTATTACAGCAGAGTAATTTTTCAGCCATTTTGTGGCGTCAAAGTGAACTGTTTGACGTGTTTAAAACGAATATTATTTTTTTACAAAAAACACTACATCTTAATGTTTGTGTATATAAAATATTGAAAATATCAGTTTTTTAATGGACGTCGACCGTATACAAAATGTTGGCGAGATAAAAATTTTATTTGACACTGGCCCGGCCCCGGATCCAAGTCACAGAAATATTGTCGGGTATTTAACTTAACCCTTCCGGACCTAAGGGAAATATCAAGGGTCCCTCTCAGGTAGCATATTTTTTCAACAAGTTTTGTGTTAATCTGATTCAAATGGTTTTTTTTTCATAATCCGACCCCATAATGATTAGAATGTGTCGAAATTATTAAAATATTTTATCTACCGAATTTTTTCAATAATAATTGACATTTATATTTGCTTTCCCCCATCGCATTACAATTTAATAATATCCGATATGATGGTCAGTTTGCACATGTGCTTTTTGGTCGCTTTTTTCCAGAAATAACCACAAAAATTCTGATTTGTTGCTTGACATTTTACATACATTCTCTCTCCCACTGTACCGCCTTGCTAAACGCGTAGCGAGAATTGTGATCAGTTCTGTTCAACATGTCACATCGAGAGCAGTGCGATGTTATATAGCATCCTCCGGCAACATTTTTTTTTTTTTTAATGTATGGATTTCGCAGAAAACTCGGAATATTATGAAACTGCTTTATAGACACTACCGTGACAATTAAAATGACATTTTATTTATTTTTAAGTCGTATTTATAGCATTTTAGCTCGGGTATTTCTGGTACCTTCTCAGACATATTTTTTTCACGTTCAGGTGAGTGTATCAAAAAACAAAGTATAAGTTTTATTTCTCCAAATTTAATTTAAAATGATACACAAAGTTATTGCAGAAAATATAAAAAATATAACTCAGTTAACTTCCCATTGTAATCGTGGCCATGAGATAAAAAGTTAACATGGAGAAGACACCCATAGAATGTCGAGCAGCCATCGAGTTGAAAACACTCATCCAGGCTTCTGGTTCTATTTTACATACAGATCTGTGTTCTAGTCTGTGTTTAACATGTAGGTCTGTATTATAACCTGGATACAGAATAAGTAAAAACACGCGCTTTGAATTTCACTGGATATTTTACTTCATAGATTCTCACCGCCCGCACCCGCCCCTTCAGATAAAGAAATATGGATGCTTAAACATGTCAAAACAATGTTTAACATGCAAAATGGTAAATGTTACAAAGCGTGTAAAGCGGCTGCTTAAACCAGCCGATGACAGGTCGTAATAATCTGTAAATGCCTAGTCTTCCATATTATTTTCTCTAAGATGTTATCCATATGTGTTGTTATTTGTAAATCTTGTAATAATGTTTGATTAAACGTATAATTTAGAACAGTCAATATTAAAATAATCGTTTCCTAAAAATACACACTAGAATTTTACAAAATATCTTACTTATTTATTTACGGACTTATACAGTCCATTCAAAACATGACAAACACGTTTCCTTATAAAACACAAAAATTAAAGTCAGGACTAAAAAATGTAAATCTTCCGAAATGTCACAACCTTTACACGTAGTTTAAACTTCTTGAAACCCATATGATGCTACTAGTTATTTATCTATCAAATAAAGTCAAAGTGTCAATCTTGCATTCATTAAAACTATATATTTTAAATAATGACGAACATCCACCAAGAAATTTAACCAACTATAGTCCTTAAAATATAGCTTGATTAAAATGACAGCTGCCAAACTAATGTCACTAGTGATGGGAAATTACTGATCACTGATCATCTACCGATCAAATCGATTTTATCAGTTTTTTCATGCAAACATGAAATTCCATTTCCGAAAATTGATATAAAAACGCAAAAACAAGCCTATAATAGTGTGTTTAAGACAATTATTTACTAAAAAATAAAACTTCAT
Source organism: Micrasema longulum (assembly GCF_059751315.1). NCBI lineage: Eukaryota > Metazoa > Arthropoda > Insecta > Trichoptera > Brachycentridae > Micrasema > Micrasema longulum. The sequence continues at coordinate 302,214 of NW_028279003.1, forward strand.
ATACTTTTTTTCATGAACAATAACAAATGAATATTTTTTTTATTCGATCGATTTACATTGATCAATTTGTCCCATCTCTAACATTTTTGCAAAATGATCTAACCTTGTAAGAACGTCGTTAATAATTAGGTTTATTTTAGTTTTTTTTTTTGTTTTAAAGCTGATTTTATGTAATTATGTTGATTTATATGTCAAGCATTGTATAAAAAAAATAAATTAACATGCCAGATACGAATGATTTTTTGCGTGTCAATGTAAATCACTCCTTAGACGTTACTACAAAGTTATGTCGTCACTTTTGCTGAAACTGTCATTCTTATCAAGCTTTATTTTAAGGACTATAATTAGATTTTTTTGGAATGCTCGGTTTAGCAAATTAAACATTTTTGCTGTTTCTTAAGTTACTGTTCTTTTCCTCTCGTTCGCGAAGATGAAATAGCAGATACTGGTGGTAAATTATCGTTATTACGGATGCAGATGCATAACAATAGGGGATGATGTCCCGCCATGTTATAACAGATAAAATATTGGGGTGGGGGTGCCTTTTACATAATTATCCGCCAAAAATCTGCATTGGGAAATAAAAAATCTGATACTGCTTACCGCTACCTACTACTCAGCATTCCTTTACCCGCACTTAATGGTGCATAGAGCACTGTATTTAATTCCAGAGTAATAAGTTTTAGGCTTCGGGTAGCAGTAAAAACACCAAAAAACATTCTCAATATTTTGAGTAACGTGTCTAATATGTATATCACCAGATTAGGCAGCTATTCGTCGACAGTCGGCCTCGTGGTATAATGGTCGGTGCGTTTGCCTACCATGCGAGAGGTCTCGGGTTCGATTCCCGACAATCCCGACATGGGTGATATGAAATATTTATTTTAATAGGTGTTTTCACACTAGAATATATCAGTCCCTGGAATAGTACCTGAAGCGTAAGACTGATCACCTTACCTTAATGTTGCAAAAATTGATCAAGATACGCTGTGATTGGTGTACCAATGCAATGCCAATCACAGCGTATCTTGATCAATTTTTGCACCATTAGGTGCGGAAAGGGAATAATGATGATTATGATGATACAGCAATTTAAACTAATATATTAATACTCATCACCATCATACTTTTTTTTTACATAAAGTTAAGATGATCAGCTTTACGCTTCAGGTACCAGCCCAGGACTATGAAGTATTTTAGTGTGGAAACACCCTATTAAATAAATATCTCATATTAACCCTATCAGAAATCGAACCCGAGACCTCTTGTTTAGTAGGCAAATACGCTGACCCCTACACCACGAGGCCTCACATATTTTATATTTTTTTATATTCTTTGAAGAAGATTAAAGGGGAACCTACCTACTTACTAAATGAACTTTGATCATCACAAAGTTTTTGAAATTAATAAAAGAACATAAAATAACTGTCACCATTAAGTCTTTTTTTTATAAATAAATGTTTACTTCAATAGAAAGCTATTTTCCAATAATTGTACTGTGCAATTCCTGAAGGTACATGGCTTATTCAAAGTCTGCAAAAACAGAGGAAAAGGCGTGGAAAAGAGATTTGAAGAGTGCGGTTATTGTAACTCAAGATTGGAAATGTCAAGTTACTATGCTTGTAGAGTCTGACACAAGAGATACTGCTTATTTCGAAAAGTTCAATGAAGCTTCAAAGGATGAAAAGCGGATGGTCGTTAAATCCATCACATACGAAGAAACTATCAACATGGTGAAACAAATAGGAGCTGGAAAAGACATTAGCCCGCAAGATCAGGTATTTGAAGAAGCATTTAACTTCATGAAACAAGGTAACCCCATACCTGAAGAAACATGGGCACTTTTGATCAAACACCAAGTTCTAACACACAAAAGAAACGATATTGACATTAAGAAAGCGAAACAGCAGTTGGATGAAGGTTTGAAATGCGAGTCCCTGATGATGATGAATCTGCAAACAAAAGGTGCGTGCCTATCCAAAGATGATAAGAAGTTCCATACAGACTTGAGGAAACTTGGCGAGGAATGGAAAGACAAGATTTATATAGAAGACTTTCCTAAAGACGGTCCGGAGCTTTACATAGCTTTGATTGGATTTCGAAAATGCAACCTAATACAAGAAATTCTAAAAATCAACATTCCTTTGGTAGCGGTTGTTAAAGTAGACACTGGTTTTGAACCACTCACAGTAACTGAAACAGAACAAGATAAAATAAGCCTTTCAAACAGTACTTCTTCACATAGTAAGGTGTCAAAATTTTCTCCAGAAATTGCAATATTTTGGGAAGATTTACAGTTCTCAAAGGCAAATCAAGAATTAACGGTTTTTTACAAAGGAGTAGCTTTCATTTCGTTTTTACCGCCATACAAAGAATCTATTCTTGTGGGTAAAACGGAACAAGCTATTGTGTATGATGAGATTTTATACTTATTGTACGATATTCAAGATCTCACTCGGCAACACAAGAATTATTTATCGAGCATGAAAATTATTCATGTTGACGAAGTTTCAAATGAAAAAATACAGAAAATGGATATGACAGTTTATAACAACATTCTAGATTCCGTTCCGTTGGAGTGTACAACCATAACGGTTGTTGTTCACGCAATGGTATCCCAAATCGATCAAACAGAGTCTAATCTTAACAATCTTAATTTGATTCAGTCAAAAAGTAGTGTTCATGTATCACAAACTGATGAAGATTCTACAGTTTTAAAAGCGCAGAAAAAAATTAACGCCATATTTGAACATAAAAAGTTTACTGACAGAATTTATTCCAATGACAGTTCTCAAGTAAACAATGAACAATGTGTCAAATTAGTCCCATGGGGAAATTTTGTAGAACTCATAAAAACCTGTATTAGTTCAGATTGTGTTGATATAGAACATATTACGAAACATGCCTTATCTTTATTGCCTATCCCGAAATCCTGGGATATAATCCCAAAACAAAGTAATGAAGCGTTGCTTAAATTAAAACTGTTTCACGAATGCATGAAAGAACATAGTATTTCACAAAATAATGCTGCCAGGCTGCTAAACTTAATGTGCTGCAAGAAACTCGGCGAAGAAAAGTTTTACTATGACTATCAACTCTACCACAAACACATGCATCAAAGCAAAAAATGCCAACGATCTGTAATTAGTCCAATACCATCAAGGTCATTTTTAAATACTTCATCATTTACTTATGGAGAAAATCCCAAAGTCAATCAGATTAATTTTTCTATGCGCTGTGTTCAAAATTTTGCCTCGAATATAAATTTTTCAAAATCAATCCAACCAGATGACGTTATTGATATTTTAAAAGATCAGAGACAAATGTTCGAAATTGAATTAAAAGAAACAAACTATAATATAAACGATTACATATCCTTTGAAGAATTTTCTTCCTGCACTATGTTACAAGCTCTGAATAAAGCTTATTTCGAATTTAATACTTGCAATATCAAATATTGTTCAGTTACAGATAAGATAATCGTAGTTTTTTTTAACAGGATTATCGACAATATGAATGAATATGATTGGAGAAGGTACATTTCCAGTCCCATTTGTTTACGAGATTTCTTCGACTACGTTTTTGATGAAGAATACGATTGGATTGTCGCTCAGGAGCAGTTGCATGATTTATTATTCTTGGGACCTCTGAAAATGAGCAGCGATGAAAAACTTGCGCACTATTTTCTTGAGGACCACCTTGACTATGAAAATGATTTAATATTGAACAATTCATTGAAATATTCATACCAAAATACAGAATCATCCACTCAAAAATCTTATCCGACAAGTGGTACTAAAAATGAGACCAAACAAATCAATTCAACCAACGAAAAATCTCCAAATAAGGTAGGCGAATCTCCAAAAACTCATAGCGATACCAACGTTCCCAAGGAGAAAGACTACACATTTTCTGGATATGACTTAGGTGATGAATGTATTCTGACTTCAGGAAAAACAAAATCGTTTATTTCTAAGGACGGAACTGGAATTTACGTAAGCATATATAATAATTTCGATGACAATTTTTATATCAGTTCTTGTATCACAACATCGAATTACGATATTTTTGTTCACAACACATACAATCCCATTATCAAAAGGATTGATGATGTTGAGAAAATACGGTTTTCTTTAAAAAATGGGATGAACCTGACTTTTTCAAAATCAAAATCATTGCCAAACGTTTCAAATAGTTTTGAAGATATTACATATCAGCCTTACCACTTTTTGAATCTATCCTGGCCTAATGGTTTGCTTGTTGAACCAGTTTGGAGATCAGATAATAACTTGCCTATTTACATAAAACAACAACTGAGAAGCAATTCAAATGAGCTCTATAGATGTTTTACACAGAATGGAGAAATAATCATTTATAAAGGTAATGGAGATATTCAAATTCTTTGTCCTGACAGCTCAATTTATTTGATTTCACAATCCGCAGACGGATATACTTCTAATCCAAAGGAAAAAGCTCAAGACTCAATCGAACTGTTCCTGCAAGAAGACGATTTATCTAGCGAAAACCTAAATTCAGAAACCGCTCACCTTATGGAAACGACACGCGTAAAAAAAAATTTACTTAGCTTTCTTAATTATGACGCAACTCTTCCTGATGGAACCTATTGCCAAATTAGGAATGGAGATGTAGTTTTTGAAGATAGATTGTTAGTAAGAACTGCGACAGACTTTCTATTGGGGGAAGTATATACTCGTCGAATGGATGGTACTAATAATTTACTCAATAAAGATGGAGTTAGCGCTACTACATTTAGCGATGGTTCAAAAATCACTTCGTATTTTATTTTAGAAACCTCGTTCTTCGGATCGAGATTTGATCTAAACAACTTTGTACCTCCAAGTGCTCCAGTGTGGTCGCCTAGTGGGAGTACAATCCTTAATGAACGTTCCATACCAACCATTGACGAGTCGGCATCAGATGTATCTGAAGTGATGTCAGAATTTCTGGATGGGGCTCAGGTCGTCAGCATTGTATACGTGCTAGAGCACCCTGATTATGCTTCTGTAGTCGTGAACTCTTCTACACGTTTAGTAACAATCAACCTTCCGCAAAAAATTGTAATCAACATACAAGAAAACGGGTCGTACAAAATAGACTTCGAGAACCAGTCGACCATAGTTATCAAAAATGAAGAATTGACATTATACGACACAAAATGTTTTGACTGCATGTCACAATCAATAACAAAATTAAATCTCGCGTACTCCGAAGAAATCAATAATGCCTTTTTCGTACACGAAGACTGTTTTGGTAAAATATTTACGTTGAATTATTCCGGAGATTGCTTTCTATCTATCAACAAGCAGTCTGAAGGATGTTGTGGGCCAAATAATGATGGTTATTGTTGCAAGTCTCTTCACAGAAAAAATAGACGATTTTTCGCTTTAAAAAGGTACCTATGTACATTCACCACAACCTCCCTATAAATAGATGTTACGACTACTTTATTAATGTCTACAAAATAGACACTTACTAACTTATAACCTTTATTTTTTTTAGAGATTTATCTGGAGAAGAATATCTCCACAGAGAAACAACGAGTCTGTACAAAAATTGGTTTGCAAACAAAAAATGGTCCTGTTTCAATTCAGACCAAGATATTTTTGAAGATCAAATCTACTATGATACATCGATGTTTCCAGTCAATCACTCTATGACAAATGTAGTGTATTCCTTTTCAAACGCCATTTACTTTAAAAAATTGTCATCATCATCATTTTCCTATCCGTTATCCGTATCTTTTCACTTCAGTACATCGAAGTATTTAGGTTGCTAAGATTATAAAATACTTTATTTTTTACCACGTGAAAGAAAACATTTTTATATCCACTTACCCGTAGCACTGAACTTCCTAATTAAAACATCTGCCGTTTTCTTTTGAGGCTGAATAAATAGTTTAGGTCCGTTTTGTTTGCAGAGTTGGTATACAGAGCCCCTGGTAATAAATGCAAAACCAAAAAACCTTAAGCGTGCTGATCTGAAAGAATACGAAAATAAAGGATTTTATTCTTGGATGCGACCTTTTCCAAGGACGACGATGTATTATGATAAACGAGATAGTCAGATAAATGTTAAACCAATTGTTCCTAAGACCATGATAATAAGGTACCCGTTTAAAAAATATATATTTATGCTTCATTAAATTTAGTTCATAAGATGTCAAAAACAAGTATTAACATTCAAATCACATAATTATTATCGATATTTATATTTTTGTTTTATTAATCTTTGAAGTCACTTCACCATAGTTGCACAAAAATATTCCTCCTCTCCGTCTTTTTTTCAATAATTTCTCCCACAACATCAAACATCTTCATAAATTATAATCAGTGCATGTTAGTGTTAGCTACTAAAAGCATATGGTTTCAAATCTGCAAGTTAATTTTATATTTTTGTCTGACAACTATGGTGAAGATGTATAGTGGCATTAACATGTTAGTTAAAAACTAGCCAAATAGCTTATACCAAATATGGTATCCTAACAAAGAGACGGGTAAGTCTCGAATCCGGTAGAAATAAAAAAAGTCGGTAAAAGGTTGTGTACAACTTTTTAGTTACATTTAATAATGCATTTTTATTTCAATAATCCAACATAAAAATATTTATACTCGCCTACATATAGTTACAAATTCCATATAAAAAAAAATATATATACATTTCACTGTTTTGTGGATATAGCCACTGAAGTGGTCAGCGAACTGGCCATAGACGTTTTTTATAGGCATTGGATTTTTTCTTTTAATTATTTGGGTGAGAACTTAATTAAGTAAAAAACTCGACACTGGCTAGAACACTCCAGTTGTCAGGTGAAAATGCCAAAAAAACTAAGAAGAAGAAATTCAACTTTTCCCTCATTGGTAGTCTTATCTTCTTTATTATTTACTTATTCTTGGCATCGGTTGTTTTTTATTGTATATATGAAAATTGCAACGGTAGGTACTCACATTTTGTTTGTTTTGTAAGACAATTTCCTTCTTTTTTTTATTCTTCTATTGCATAAAAATATATGACTAGGTTTGCAAATAAAAACTGTTTTCAAGTATTTATACCAGCTAATAAGATTTCACTGAAAATCAAATCATATTTTTAAAATCATGAATTAAATTTCAAAAGTTTTGTTTTCAATTTTTAGTCTCCCGGTTTCAATTTTTACGGTTTTACAATTTTTAAATTTTTATTACAGAATAATAAGAAAACTCATACCCCAAGATTGGAATATTGTCGATAATATGAAGATGGCTGTTGAGAAATATACTTGTTTGGTTAAAAAGAAAAAGGAGTCAAAGCAGTCAATTCCTCTTACTGTGGAACTTGACGACAGACTTTCTGATAGGATGGTGGAATTGATAGCATTAGAGTAATTTTTTTATTTTAAAAAAAAAGTTGAAACTGTGTACCTAATATATTTTCTGCACTCTCATTAATATCCGTATTTGTTGTAGACTAGTAAGCAAATGATTATTTATTTTTTGCAGCATGTATGAAGATATTATTAAAACCTTCGACAAACAGATAATTCTAACAAATGCCAGAAAAGTCAGAAATAATACAGGTTTTGAACATAATATTAAAAAATATCTAGAACAGCGGTCAAAAGAAAGGGTGAAAGAACAATTTTACAGGTACATTACCCGTCATAATTCTTACTTCATTAATATCTAATGGTTATTGCTTTTCTTGATAATCTATCATATTTGGACAATTTAATTAATAATCAGTCTTGTTCTTTACATTCCAGTCAACGATCTAAAAACAGAGATTTATTGACATTATTAATATTTCTTATTGAGGTTGTGAAAAATCAAACTCAAATCTAATACACACGTTTATTTTTTTAGAGACGCGTTAAGAGAGAAGATAATTTCAAATTATGAATATCCCGTCTTAAATGGAGAAAGTACACTAGGCGAACGTAATATAATCGAACAATAAATATACTTTTTTTATCTTTCGAATTGATACTTTCTACAAATATGTAGCTTTTCCTTTCTCATTTTATAAATAAATGTAAAAAAAGAATACATATGTTTTGTGAATGTAGCACAACCTACCCCACAATAATATTATTTGACAAATTGTATTTATTTTTTTGGTAAATTAAGGAACAGACCTAAACCAAATGTCAAAGTCAAAATAATGCCGAAAGAAGCTGCGGTAAAAAAATATTGAGTAAAATGCTAATAGTAAGAGTTCAATTATAATTCATTTGTAGAAAGTTTAAATCATATTTATCGTCAAAATGTCATCTGAGGAAGAAGATTATATGTCGGAAACGTTTCTCGCCAAATGGTACCTATTGTTTATGTTATTTTGTAAAATTACTTGAATGGAGTTTATATGAACGTCCACAGGGACATTAGAAAATATCTTGCTGTGATGGAAGTGCGTATCTGTTTACTTTATTTTGTATCGGAATATGACATTTTAGCCGTATTCTCGCCATTGTGTTGTAAAGCTGTGATCATTTTTAGCGCCCCGCCAACAGACATCGCGCCCGGTTTAGTCAAGAGCAACTCTCTCAAGCGACAGCATTTAATACACAAGAAAACTGAGGAAAAGAGATCAAAGAGGAAACAGATATTACCCACGCGGATTTTGGAAGCTAATAGAAGGGAAGAGGGTTTGCAGGAATCGATAGGAAGTGACAATAAAGGTTATGCTCTTCTTCAGAAAATGGGGTATCAACCAGGAAAGGGCATCGGTAAAGAGAGTAAGTCTATATTTCTAATCACCGCTTGTTCTAAAACTAGAATAAAAAGGTTCCCAGTAAGTTTTCTTCTGAATATGTATCATCGTCTAATCTTTGTATAAGGCTATCTTTCTTTATTTTGTTAACCATGATGTTGAAACAGTGCTTTATTTTTTACATTTTCACTATTCATTTTCAGCATGAACACCTGACAAATTATCTACTCTGCTCAATGTTTATTTTTTGTAAATTTATTGATATAATTTTGAGTTGCTAGAATTCCACTCGTCCGCGCGCTTTGTAGCTGCAAGACGATTGGTATTCTTCCTTTAATATTTAAATGTTATCAACCATAAAATACTTTAATTTTGTAAAAGGGGTCTTGAATTTCAACAATCCATGCGCTTATTTGCTGCAAGACTTGTTATAATCTAACTCCTATTTTTAAAAATTAGTTTTTTTTACTTGCTTTAATATCAGTCAAACACTAAACTTCAATGTCAAATCAAAACATAATGTAAATGGGGGCTAGATTACTTACCGTCCATGCGCTCTGTAGCTGCAAGACGTGCTATAATCTAGCTTCTATCTGTTATAATTGAAATAGATCATAATTTGAAATAGGGAACTAGAATCCCAATCGTCCATACACTCTGCAGCTGCAAGACGTGCTGGGATATTTATTTATTGTACAGCGTCCTTGTGGTGATTTTTACAAAAATGGTGATATTTAAATTATTTAGCTATAATTATAGTCGGCCTCGTGGTGTAGTGGACAGCGCATTCATTTACTTTGCGAGAGGTCTCGGGTTCGATTCCCGACATGGTTGATATGAAATATTTATTTAAAAGGGTGTTTTCACACTAGAATATTTCATAGTCCCTGGACTGGTACCTGAAGCGAAAGACTGATCATCTTACCTTCATGTAACAAAATGATCAAGATACGCTGCGATTGGTGTACCAATGCAGCCCCCTATGCACCATTAGGTGCGGAAAGGGAATAATGATGATGATAATTATAATGATAATTACTATAAAAGCTAGGCAGCCATTATCTGATATGCATGTTTCGCTCATCCCATATACTCACATAAGGTTCCATTTACGTTTAAACTGATAAAGCCATGACTATCCCTTAGAGATATTCATACTATTTCACATCTACTAATGAGCCCATCGCAGGTAAAGTGAACCAATTTACATTTTTAAAGGCGTAGTTAACTCACTGCTTGTATTACATTTGTCTGAACAGTATAATCCATAAGCCTATTTTTCGGGTTTTAATGTACAAAACATCCATATGAATGAGGGAATGCTATGGGAAATTGAACATAAATAAATTTTCTTACACGAGGTAAAAATTAGAATATTATTTTATTTATTTATTTAAAACTTCAAGTACACAGAATAAGTACTTTGGCGGACTTATTGTTAAAAGCAATATCTTCCAGCCAACCAAAAAACAGACTGATCAAAATTTTGTACTAAAAAACCATTAATATATCTTTTTTTTTCTTTTTTTTTTATTCATAAATTTCATAAAAAGTACATGTTTTTGTAAAATTCTAAACATATCTACTTTTACACATCTAGTAAATGTTATCACTGTAACTCTCCAAAAAAAGAGACTAACTTTTGTGTTAGGAGAGTGACTTACACTTTTTTAGTTGTTTATTTATAAGAGTTTATATAATTTTAAAATGAGTACATGAAAAAGATAAATAAAAACATAGGATATATAAAGAAAAAACATAAAACAATAATACATTCATACTAATTAAAATTTAATGTTGTTTTTACACGAGTTCAAAAAATATCTTTAGATTAACTTCAAATTTATTTATTGATATATTATTTTTAATAGTTTTTAGTTCATTAGGAAGATTTTTATAATTTTGTACACCTTTGAAGACAAAGCTAATTTTACCATGACATATTATGTTGGTATCTGAGTGACTTATTCATTTCAAATTCTTTTATTTTTTATTTTTTATATATTTGTATAATAGAATTTATTTTATAAAGAGTGTCTACTGTATGAACCTTAAATATTTTATATAGACTTTCCGTATTGAATGTTGAGGGTTTCTTTAAAATTACTTATCTTAATTATATATCAAAAGATACATACATATGTTAAAATTAGAAAAACCTAATTAATCAAAAAACAGCTGTTTTTTAATTGGGAGATAAGGTCCCACTAACATTAATAAAAAATAAAAAAGTACATTATGTGTTATACATATTAAATGATGAGGAATGTTGGATCAGATAATCAGTTTGGAAGGAGAGAGAAACAGTTACCAAAGAGGAAAAAAAAGGGATAAAAAATATGCATAATATAGAGAAGGTGCATTTTTTAAATGAAGAGGTAGCTCATTCCAAAGTCTAGCAGCTTGGACGGAAAAGGAATAGCTGAAAAATGATGTGCTATGTCGATGAATGGAAAGTGTTCTCTTCTTTACTCAATTACCTTAAATCATGTCAGAAGTTCTTCTAACCAACCAATGATAATGTTGTGATAGATTTCCGGTTTCCGGGAAGCCAATCCATCAATCAGGAAAACTCAACAAAAAGAACTAGTGACATCACGCGCGGAGTAATTATACAATTACAAAACTTTGAAAAAGCAACTGAACTTCTCCATTACAATATTTTATGTAAATTTGTACACCATTGAGTCGAAAATATCCAGGCTTCTGTTTCTATTTTACAAACAGAACTTTATTCTTCAATACAGTTGAACTTCCTCATTAAAAATATCAAAAACACTTCAGTAAAAAAAAATAGGAAAAAAGGCATAAAAATAAGTAAAGCAAAAAGTTAAAACTTTGAATACAAATGTTTGACCATTTTTCAGTCGGTTCACATCAAAGGATCTGCAAGATCGAGTTTAAATGTTGCCTCCTATCTTTATGGAACGTCTTTTCAATGGCGCATTCTGGTAGCATGTGAAAATTTCACAATCATAGTACCTACATATGTATTTAAAAAGCGTCAATAATATCACACCTACCAATAATTGTGGAACCACATTATAATCGAATAAAATATTTTCAAGGGTACTCACATAATAAAAATACTCTGCGAGTCGTGGGAGGTTTGTTCACAGTTATTCAAATATCTTTTTTCAGAAACTGGAATAGCTGAACCAATAAGCATTACCGTGAAAACTGATCGATTTGGTCTAGGGAGGGAAACCGTTTTAAAGGAAATTTCTGAGTGGAAAGCGAAGAAAAGGATATCAATTTTACAACAAAGAGAAAAGGAGTGTAATGTGGAGGATTACAGAAAAAGACTTGCGGACAAAGCGCATGAAAAAGAAACTAAATATGATCTCAACAAAAGCCAAAAGATATGCAAAACTCTGGATATGGATAAAGTAAGTATTTTGTGAATGTAAAATAATTTTTACGTGGGATAAACCCTTCAGCCAATATGTTTTCGCATTTGAAGCTTTTAACAAGGTAAATTAACTCGAAATTCTTGATCACGGGTTGATTTGTTTGTTTCCCTATTTATGTACTTGTCTTTATTCCATTTTTCACACTCTAGATTGCTATTCTATTTTTTTAGGACATAACAGAACCTGACGAACCATGGTTTTGGCCAGAAGTGGTAAAAGAGGATTCGGATTTAGAAGTCAAGGATGAACTTGAAGAGATTCTATTTGAGGTAAATCTTAAAAATAATATTTCCTCGTACTGAGCAGTGATAGCAGGGTGGTCCGCTGTCGTTTGCACGAATATAAAAATATTTGAGCAAGTGATGTCGCTTCTTGCTGAGTTGCACACAGGTGCGATACCCTACTGATACCGCACCATACACATACAACTTGCATCTATCTTGGTACAGGTTTACCTACATAGATGCAACAAAAACTTACATTGGAAAATATACTTAGTATATTGTACTGCACTATTAGTATTTTCTAATTTATACATTGTATATTATTATTTAGCGGCCTCCGTGGTGTAGTGGTCAAGACGCTTGACTCACGCACGGAAGGTTCCGGGTTCGATTCCCGGTGAGAACACAAAAAATTAAAATGTGATTTTTCTCAAGCCTGGGTGCTCTGTGATGTAATTCACCACTGTAATTAGGCCTCCTGGCCTGTTGTGGTGCAAAAAAATGTAATGTAATGTTCAATATGATTTTATTCAAATGCCAAATAAATATATTATTATTATCATTATATAAACTTAAGTTGACCATACTTATTTATCTTATTGAATGCAAATGTAACGTACGCGTTATCACGTGTGTGTGTGCTGGTTCGTTTACCGCAGTCAAGCTTCCCGGCGTAAGTGAGAAGCCGCCCTCTCAGACACTGCGCCGACCGCAAGTCAACCTCAATAGCCCTGAAAAGGACTTTCCACCCGGTCCAAGTGGTGTAGAGAGGCGAAAGCAGTCAGCTGGCAGAGCGGAGCCAAGTGCAGGAGGGCGAACAGGGCGGAGAACGGAATAAAACACGTCTGAACTGTTCAGAGTTAGGAACTCAACTGATTTAATTCGGTAGGTTACACTTATAAAGCGGTGCGCATCGGGCCCCGTGAGTCAGCCATCCCACCCGCTCCGGCTGCCTGGGAGTGGTGGGGGTAGCTCTCCCCCGCCACTCGCTACATACGGGCGCCTAGCGCCCGTACGGGCTATTTCGTCGGCAGCCGCGGCGCTCACAACATGATCATAATTTTTATTTTTATTTATATTTAACAATATTTTTAGCTATATTTTTCCCTGGTAATACTGAGGCCAGGCTCGAAAGTGAATACTTTATCTTTATTGAGAGCCTAGCACTCAGTTTTGTACATATACCGGGGATTCTACTTAGTTATTTGATTATATATTTGTATATGTATTATTCTCTATTACGCGTCTGGAACAGCAAATATATTTTTGGCATTCAAAACCATAACTATAATAAAGTTCTGTTTATTTGTGCCCTTCGTGGTCTAATGATCAGAACATTGCTTACCATGCAAGAGGTCTCTGGTTCGATTTCTGACAAAGTGTAGTGAAATATTTATTTAAAATGTTGATTTAACACTGAAATATTATTTCCTAGTTCCTGGACTAGCATCTGAAGCGTAAGACCGATCATCTTACCCTTATGTAACAATACAAATATCAAGTGAAGCTGCAATTTTTTTTTATTTTTTTTTATTTATTCGGATAACCAACAGCTATAATTATCTCATATTTATATAACAAAACAAATAAGCCAATTACAGGTTTTCACAAGTAGCATCACAGTAAGTTAAAAAACATTCTCCAACATAAAATGAATAGTAATTAAATGTAAATTTAAAAGAAAAGAAAAAATACTTCGAGTCATTTCGAAAGCAAACGCCGTACGTCATTAAGATTATACGTACGTACGCAATTGATGCACCAACGCAGTGTGATGTTGATGGCTGTTAATGCATATAAAATTGAATTTGTATAATAAACTCTTGTGTTTTGACTATAGACACCAAGTCTAGAGTTTCCTAGTTCTAAGAACTACAAATAATCGATGTTCCTTTTAAGCCTTAAAGAATGATTTAGAACAATTAATTGTATTTTCAGAATCAATATGGATATTGTGGAGAAATGTTTTCAGACATAAATGTAAAATAGAAAAATGCGATGTGTTTGACCTTGGTTGTTGCGACGTCAAGATTCGTGATATTGTTCTTCACAAATTTCTATGTCAAAAAACAAATTAACATGAATCATGACATATTAGGGGCGTTGCCAATGAAATGACCGTTTTTGCGGGAATTCAAAATTACAAATTAAAATATTTTTTTTTACTTAACAGTATTTCATTGACCTTTATTACTTTAAATCATTTTTTTTTAAAAGTGATATTTCCTTATTTGTAAAGAATTGACAGTCTTGACGAAACCTACTATAGATATCTCTTATTTTAAAAAATAATTAAGTTTAATTTTGCTTTAAAAGGCTTAAAAATTATTCGATTATTTTTACTAGTTGTGGAAAATAGATTACTAAACAGTAGGATAAATGTGTTAATTTTTTTGTTTTAAATACCTGTATTTCAAAATATCTTATCTTCTTGATTCCCATTTTCTAATAGTTATTTACAACTCATCGAAAATGGCACCCAAAATTTAAATACTTAGGTAAGTCATAAGCAATTTTTTTTTTTAATAAAATAAAACATTTTGTGCAATGTAACACGACATTGCCGCAGCCCCGTTTACAGAGGGATTTTTTGACACACTCATTTAAGAGTTCAAGAAAAGTAAACTCTCATCAATCAGCTCATACTAGATTAGACAATGATAATGAATGACAAATCTGGCACATGTGGAATAAAAAAACTAATATATTCTTCGTTGCCAAATTCACATCACAACCAAAACTGGCACACCACGTGGTGTAGTGGTTAAGACGCTTGACTCATACACGGAAGGTTCCGTGTTCGATTCCGGGTGAGAACTCGAAAATTAAAAATGTGATTTTTCTCAATCCTGGCTGTTCTGTAATTGAACGTAGTTATACAGAAAGCAGCTAGACATAGAAAAGTGAAACTGAGATAATAGCCATTTTGTGAAAAGAGTGAATTATAAAATCTACACAATAGTTTGAATGTTTTTGACTTTAACAAACGATAAACAATGAATACATAAGTTTTTTTTATATATTACAAACAAGAATCTTATTGTGTATTTGACCAGTTCAAAAGATTTTTAAAGTACCATAAGATTTTTCATAAGAAGAAATGCCGTTTTTGTGATCGACACCATTTTCCGGAGGTGATTTATACAGTTTTTTTATATGAAAGCGGTCTGGCTGTTTTTAGCAGAACATAGAATCGACCTTACTGCACCCGATAACATCAATATCTCATTTTTTCGAAATTGTGGACTGGCTGCTTTCTGCATAACTACGTTCAATTGGACCTCCTGGCCTGTTGTGCAAAAAAAAAACTAAAAATGTTGGATCTAAAAAAATACACTAACAATGTTAGTAGGAATGCATTTGCGTGGGTATTTGGAATGACCCTTAATTAAGAGTAAATGCATAAGTTAATTTTCTGTAATATTCTTTTTTTACAGCCTTCTGATCAGCTAAAACTGCTGACCAGCTACCTACGAGGATGTCACCTGTACTGCATTTGGTGCGGAACGCACTTTACAGACCCTGAGGATATGGAAAACGACTGCCCGGGTCCCACCAGAGACTTGCATTAAGGAATTTAATATATTCACAGAACTGAATTGAGAAGAGTACTGCTTTTGGAAACAACTCTAATTTGACTTGAACTTTTCTGTCCTATTATAATAAAAATAAACATTATGTATGATGAAAACATTCTTAAATTCTCTCTGTATTCATATGAAGGCTACAGGATATAAAGGATGAATGTCAAAAATTTAAGTTTTGATGTATAATTTTTTTCAGTTTTCAAACCTCTTACCTCTTGTACATTTAAATAAACTTGTAAAAGAACCTGCTTATTTATAAATAGTCTATACTTTTTTATATCACCTAAAATGTTTTTTATTTATATTGAATTATCACTTTATTTTCCAGTAAAGAACTGCCATCCATCCTTAATGCATATTTTTTCTTGTTCATGTATCTTAGAAAGTACAGCCTTAATGTCAAATTTTATTCAAAAAAAATGTCGATCATGTGAACTGCTGTCTGATGCCATTATTAGTTTAACACACATAAAAATTGACGTCCATCCTTTATATCCCGTACCCTTTATATGCGAATAACATTTTTTTAAATATATAGTCGAACTTGGCATTGTAACGCTCACAGAAATAGCGAGATCTCGGATGTTATAAAGAAACATTAGTTGACATTTTAGTTTATGGTTTTCTTCATACAATTATTCACTTTTATAACAAACTGAACCTAAATATTGTCAACAGTTGAGCAAAAACTCTTCAATTGTTTAAAAACATACTTTTCATAATAAGAACCTAAGTAGGGCGGCTTACTTAAAACCGATGCCGCTGGGCACGGGAGTGGATTATGTTTATGACACTTTGTAAGAACCTAATTAGTGTTTTCGCCAACAACATTGAAAAAATATCAAACATATGGTTGAAATTACGTGTAAAAAACCCAAACTCAGTAAGTACTGGCTCAGCAAGTAGTTAATAAATGACGGATGTCAAGGATTTGTTTTGGGTTTTTTTTTTATTTTACAATGTTTTTAAGTTTATGTTCTATGGTCAATGTAAAATAAACATTATGAGTGGATGATGTCAGATCAGCTAAAAACTAACCCTTGAATTATAAACATGTCTACTAACAAGAGAAAGACATTTCGTGAAAAAATTACAATTATTGGTGGAATGTGTTCACAGTGTCAACATTGTGGAAAAACAATGTTTATCTGCATTTGAGATTCAGAAAATCTTTTTTTTTAAATAAATTTGATGCAATTAAGTTATCATATTAAATACCAAGGAATCTATATAAAACTAGTGAATTAGAAAATGAATACGGAGCGTCTTCTAGTTAGTATAGTCTCCATCCCTCACATGGCTCAGTCTTTTCCAAGATGGAAACATTTACAAACATTTGTAAGCATTTATTATAATTTTCCTTGATAGTTCTGTATGGATAGTATGTATATGTATAGTATCTGTATGAACTATATGTATATTTATTTTTTTACTTAGTGACAAAAAGCGATGGCGATTGAATTGAAAAAAATCCTCTGATATGACAATTAATAGTTATAATGACCAAATTCTCACTAGTTGAGAGGAGTGTGAGAAGCCATTTCATGGGCCGGTCATGAATACTGATCAGGTCTTGCTGTAGTTGAGTTGATTAAGTGGATTAGCATACAGCTTTGCATCATCTACAAAAATTTTGGACTTTGTATGATTGCCGGATATTCCCAGACATCTCTATTCAAGTCTGTGATGTTTATTATTAGTGTATTTCCAAGGGGCAATGACAAAATATAATTTTTAACTATAACAGAAAGATAAAAATGTTAACAGTACAATACCCTAGTAGAGCTGAGTCCCGGTAAGGGTAGTAAGTGCAGCCGGCGCGGCGTCAGTTTGCAGCGAGTGACGATTGTTTGAGCATATCTCAAGATATTCATTATTTGTTGATTTTTCTTGTACTTTTTTTATTAACTCTTTCACCGCTAAGCATAGATTACGTTTGTCGACACCCGTACGAGGCGGCATATTTTCAAGCGCTAAATATCACGGATGAGATTTTTAAATCGTCTAGTTATAAGAGACAAAGGCATTTATCCGTATAATTTATTGATTAGTTATCTTCCCAAATACTTGAACTTCAATAATCAAATAAGTTTTCATGTGTACACAAAGAAATTACATCAATAATCATTCAAATAAAAGCGTTCTAATCGATTTGTGAACAGAGCGCTAGCATTATACTATAGGTACTCACTCATATTTATAAATGTGTTGATGGAACACAGCGCCGAGACACTTAAGCACAGTAATTATTAGTGTTTACGTTCTAAAATTATACATATTGAACGCATTTGCTTATAACATAACTCAACAAACAAAAATATGGTTTGTTCAAAATTCCTTTATTTATTTAAAATTCATTTAATATTATGTTCTAATATTGATTTATTTATTTTTTTAACATCGCATTGGTTCAAATTTCAAGATGAGCGAGGAGCGAAACTCATATTTATGTTGTTTTTTTTTTCTAAAATAAAAATAATTATACTTATGATTTTAGGATTCTACATATAAAATAATAAAAGTGAATTTATCATCGGTTAATATCGGAGTTTTCCGTGGCATATATAGAAATAACAATATTTCGAATATCTTTTTCAAAATGAAAGACTATTCTAGCTTACTTTAAAATCTGTCCTTCACAAATCTACTCATCATTTTCATCGGTTTGACATATTGAGATATTATGATTATTTTTTATTATTTTTTTAGTAATGTATATTTTTAGAAAAACAAAACACAAACTATACAAAATGAGGTTTTTAATGTAATTAATATAGTAGTTTTTATTTAAAGTCATTATTTTTACAAATATAATTCTCACATGTTTTCAGTACAACAGTAACACAAGATATTCAATAACACTATCAATGCACAGTTCTATAAAGATAACGAAATAGGACACTCGAGATACGGCGCGAGGTCATTGCCGAGCGGGAATTTTAAAACTGCTGGGTCATTTTTTCGCCCGCTCTGATTAAAATCTTTTATAATATTAACAAATATAATCCCAGGAGTTATTCAGACATGTCGCTCATCAACAAATGTTCTGGGAATATTTCGATACAAACTTTTTGGCCATCTATCGTGTATTTATCAAAGTATCAGCCTGTAAAGTCGAAAATGTCTAAAGACAGTTGCCGCGTACGGGGCACGATTTTTCAGACTGTCTAAAGATAGTTCCTGCTGGGATTGGGTTAAGGAATCACAAAATAATGTTACCATATTTCGAAATTCACCATCTCACAGTGGTCCCGCGTCCATAGAGGGGCGGTCATAGCCTTTTGCTGTTGTAATAGACATTCAAATCATATGCTACTGTATTTAAAAAAATACTTTTTTATAAGAATGACTAATTTCAGGAAAAACCAACTCATTTTTATTGAAATATATAGTTTATTGGTTTAATAAAATAGGAAAAAAATGTAAAACAATGATGCTTAGTATAGTATATACATATCAAAACTTTATAATTTTTTTATATCGGTTTATTTAGTAGGTACACAAAAATTACATTTCGACACAAAAATACATAGTGAAATATAAAACTAAACGTACAAAAAAGTAACGGTTTATTAAAAAAAAAATATTAAAAACTATTAGTTGCACTTTACAAAAAAAAATAAACAACAATTGTTATACGTCTTTTGACAATATAGATTTTTCTTCTTGCGAGGCAAATTCCTAAGGCTTGAAATTAAGGGATCTGAAGTAAGAGATCAGTATTAAATAAAGTTCGTGACATTTTTCGTGTGTTATCGCGCTTTTTGTTGCATGATTCCGCTGCTTCCTCAGATAACTCTCTAATAGACAATAAACATATGCTCAATCACCTCAGACCTATGAATAGGTATTTAATGGACAAAAGATGGCAAGTAGTGCCATAGATATTCCTGAACTAGTTGTTGAGCAGTTTGTAACGTGTAATCCCTATACTTAACTTTATTTATATTATATCCTGATGACAAACATTGCAGCAAATAGCAACACCTGTCTATCAGATCCTTATTAAGGCTGTAATTATATAACAAGTCAGAGCACTTAATTCTTTCTAAAACTTCCTTTTGAGATTCAAGTATACGGTTTGTGGTGTGATCTAACAAAGATTGCAGTTTTATTACGGCAGACGATTCTGTGATTATTTTCTCCGATGGATGGCACCGCTTTTTTGCATTTAATACATTTTGGTAAGATGGAAGAGTATAAGCAGCTTTTTTGAAATGCACAAATTGTTTTAATAATAAATAAACTTTGCTTCTACAATGAGAGATACTACTTCGTCAGTACTGACTTGTAAAAAGATGTATTAGATAGATCGGAGTACTTTAATAAAGTATTTACGGCAGAATCATCTACTTTTGATAAAATTGCTAACCTTCTGTTTTGATCGTTAGCTACAGTCCGCGAAATTCTTCCTGTGTCGATCATTTAAAATCGGCATATCTTGTAGCGGCTCCTGGACTTCTCTGTACGTTCCGTGGATCCCAAAAGGTCGCATTCTTGTCACATTCGACCAATCAGAATTTTTACCGATCATTTTTGGTTTTGAACGGCACATTGCATCGAATGCTTAATTTTTTTTTGGTTATGTAATCAATACTATTTTTAAAGTTATTTGTGTCGATATTTTCGACATCGGGTATTTGTTTGGCAAACACATGTAAAGTATGGCGTTTTTTTTTCACATTACTTCCATTTTTAGCTAGCCAAACGTCAAACAAATTCATTCGCGTAAATAAACACTTGTTAGAGATCCTAAAAAAAAAAGTTACTAAAAAGTCAGGTATGTAATTTTCCCTAAATTTTTTATTCGTGTACAATGTACGGAGTACATGGCTCATACTAAACCCTGGAGCAGAGTTGTGCAGATAAAAATGTATATATCATTAATTAATTGTTCTTGTGAACATTATGTAGTGAATAAGGTTGGGGGGCAGAGCGGGGCAAAATAGTTAAAAGTTTATGGAAACAAAAATAAAACTTAATTTAAATAAAATTTGTGCATTATGTAGCAAGGACACTATTCAAAAACTACTATTCACTTACGCTTCAAAGTATATAAAAATAATCAAACATACCTTCAACTTGAATTTCCATTACAATAAAATACACATTAATGCCTAATTCTAAGAAATATAGAACAGTTAACACGGTGACTAATAAGCGCATCGATAACAGTAATTAGCATTTCCTTGGATGAACTCCTTTTCGATGCTGAAATACAAATGAATCCTTTAGAAATCCTAGGTTGTTTGTATACTTTTAGTAAATTTGGCTATTAGTCACTAATTACCTGCAGTGACACATAATTTGGAAATGAATATAGGAAGGCTGTGGATCTACGGCCAGGACCACCGTGCATCTCTGCTGTTACAGAAAATAATTTTAATTTTAGTGGGTGAGGATAACGCAATAAAACAAAACAGAAATCTTATTATACGTAGTTTTTATTAAAAATAAAATGACTTCTTACATCGCAAGTAGTGAAACATAATCAAGTTACAGTTTTCTGAATACATAATAATTGATGAGGTACAATTATAAAAATGTCAAATTTATTTGACACTAAATTCCAAAGCTAAATTAAATTGCTTAAAAGAAAATAAAAACTAATTCTACAAATGACTTATATTACAATGAGTAAAATGTTTAGGCAATAATTGTCACGGTGAAATATATTTCCCAAAAAGGTATCATTCTCTTTATGTATTAAGGAATGTATCAATGGTTAACGCTGCTATTCTTTACAACAAATTTTACTCAAAACTTATGTTATGGTTCTACTTAAACATACACTAAATCTAGAAACACACCAGTGTTAGTAACACAATCTGTCCCACATTTATTAAATATTGTTTTTTCTGGATTATATTACTTCAAATTTTACATATGAGTGTACATTTTTCAGGGGACCTAAATTAAAGAGATTTGTAAACAGTTTATTAAATCGTATACCGACACAATGTTTGTTAACCATTTATTGTAGGGTGAAATAAAGTGAGGTCAAATTAGCAACTTTACATTACGCAGTCATATTATGTGTATTGATTGATTACAGGTGCAATGTTTAGTTTAATAAAACAAAATTTATAAATTCTAATGGGTTTTGTGAAAGTTAAACAATGGGACGAGTTCATTGAATAACTCAATCCTCGATACTCTCATTGTGATCTGATCCATTCGTCTCTCTCTTCTCATTGGGTGAAGGAGATCGGGACTCGGACTTCTTCTTGTCCTTGCTAACAGATCGAGACCTCTCCCTGTAAATAAAACCACACTTGCTAATTTATTCCATTTACAATATTTTAACCAACTTTAACTTAACGAAATTACTCCGCGTGTGACGTATCACTTTTCTGCCGCTTCTTCTCGGTTAGTTCTGCCGATTGGATAAACTGGAAATCTTTCGCAGCTCTCTTATCATTGGTTGATTCATTCATTGATTAGTGACATCCTTCAAATTAGTCTGCTTTTATTCAAATATTTTTTATTGTTTTCATACATTTTCAAGAAGCTTTGCCGTACAATTAAATTTTTAATTCTCTATTTTTACAGCACGTAAGAAAACATTTTTTGTATAAAATTTTCCATAGGGCTGAAGTTCCTCATTGTTGGTGCAATTATTTTAAAAGTTATAAAAACTACTAGAAAATACAATAATACAAATACACACGATACAAAATTTTGTCATTCAGATAAAAAATTGATTTTAAGAGAAAACTTTGGCCATATTACAAAATGTGACAGACCTAGCCTTATCTCAAACCGTTTTTATTTCAAAGTCCTTTATGGTACATGTTGTTCAGAATTCACCTGAAGAGAGATCGTATAACACCCATGGATATATCTCAGGTTACGTTTTCATTTCTATATTGCTAAGGTATTTCAGATTACCCTCTGCTTGACCGAAAACATGCTTAACACTGTTAATATATTTCAAATTATAAACGCACAGTCAGAATATTATTGTCATCAAGGTATTCAGACCCGAAAGATGAAAATAAAAAAAGTCATCATTGTGCAAAAGTCATAATCCTTATGTTAAGTATGGCGAGATGTGAAAATTTAGATCCCAAAAAAGATACATTAAAAACGAATTTGATAACAATATTGGCTACACGAAAAGCAAAGCGTCAAACAATAAATAACACCGCTACACAAATTACCTGGAGTGGCGAGAAGCGCGGCTGTTGGCAGACTTGGAGCGGGACCTGGAGCCGGGGGAGGCGGAGCGTTGCCTAGAGACAGAATACAGACATCATGCTACATGCACCGGGCTCGGGTATGCGCCGAAATTGGGGAAGTCAGAACACTGGGTTCCGCTTTACAATACACTTTCAGAGTACTAATTGTCATCAAGGTGTTCAGACCCGAAAGATGAATAGAAAAAGGTCATCATTTTGTGTATCGGAGCTGGAATGATTAGGATGCTGTCCAAAATTGAGAGCAGACTTTAAATTTTTTATTGATTAGTGCCATATTTGCTTAAATGGGTACTAACCAATGTGTTTTTATTAGTTATTCTATTTTGATATAAGTATTCCAACCAGACTGCGGTCATGTCAAAGCGTAAATGTATATCTACAGTCGAACTCAGTTATAACGATCATGTAAATAGTGAGATCTCGGATGTAACATGGTTTTCTCCATACAATTATTCACTGTGATAACGAGCTACTTCTCGGACATACTGAACAAAAATATTGTCAAAAATTACGCAAAAAATCTTCAATTGCTAAAAACATTATTCTCAAAATAAGAACCTAAGTAATAAAATCCAAGCGGAAAAGTTCGCAAAACAATTTAGAAAGGACGTTTTTAAATGTAATGTCTTCATGTGATAGGTATGTTTGTAAGCATTTATTATAATTTTCCTTAACATTTCTTTTTAATTTTCTGTATGAATTATATGTACACGTATGTATTTACTTAGTGACAATGTGCAATAGCGATTGTATAATAAAAACCTCTCACATTAAATCAGTCCCATCTTCCTCATAATAACCAAGTTCGACTGTATATATTATTTTGCACTATAAAAATGTTGTATTTACTGGAAAGTTGGTTCCCATATCTCAGCGCATACAGTAAATATTAATCTTCAGTGAGACTAATAAGCGTTCAGATACATAAATAAATAAATGAAACTACGTAAGAAAGCAGTTTTCTACCTTATCATTTAAATCTAACAGCCTTGTATACCAAACAACTTTAAACATCAAGTCATGGCTATTTGTCACATGTATACTAAAAAGCATGTATTGTGAATATATAACATAATAGTATCTACTGAATTTAAAGGAAAAACACTAAGAAGAGCCAAAAAGAAATGCAATGCTTGATGACTAAGAGACTAAACTTATGAAATAAGATGTAAAATCATAGAACTCACTTTGAACGAGACCTAGATTTGGCAACCGGGGACTTGCTTTCCTTCTTCGCACGACTCTTGGAGTTGGATCGGGAGCGAGAACGGCTGGAACGGCGACTGCGAGACCTGCGTACGAATTACGGGGACACTATTAGTGCGGGTGGCCAGAGGACCGGGAGTGGGTACCCTTCCAGTAAAGTCATCAGTATGTTTTTGTCAGCAGGGTATTCAGCCCCGAAAGATGAAATTAATGTCATCATTGAGAAGCGGGACATTATTTTTTTATTAAAGTTTATAAATATCAAAATTTACATTATTTTAACTGTATAATATTCACCAATCTATGATTCAGTATCTAGATTTTTATAATCTTTGAGCACGTGCTTTAATCACATTGCATATTAACTGAATTTTGCATCTGAAATTCCAATCATAAACATGGATCTTGTAATTAAAATTCTTAGGCGTAGAGTTTTTAGTGAAGCGGTTACCACATCACACAAAATACATATTTGAGGTTGTTTTTCTATGCAATATTTCATGATCAACCCTAAGCGTATAAAAAGAATGAAACATGTTTAAGATTCTGCTTTTTAATAAAATTTCTGTATTATTTGAAATGATAACTCAATAAGGAAATATTGACTTTCTTTGAAACATTTTTTAAGTAAGGTCTATGACATACGGTCCAGTAAAACAAAAATTTTGCTACTTATTAGTAGCATAAAAAACATTTTTTAATTTGTAAATCTCAATTCCCGCAAAAACGGTTATTGCATTGACCACACCCATAATATCTCACGATTCATGTTCATTTTCAACTTTGTTCCAATATAATTTTTTAATATTTTATTTTTTCAAGTTATAAATGAAAACATTTTTCCACAATATCCATATTAATTTTGAAAATCCAATTCATTTATCTAAATCCATGCCATATTTTTATTTTTTACAGTATTTGTAGTGTGTGATATTTCTCCATTATAACTAGGCACATAAAATGAACAATTAAATGAATGCCTCAATACGGGTTTTGCCCAGTGGGGTGTTTATAAATAAAATGAATAAAGAATGTAAATGGTACCTGGAGCGCGAGCGGGAACGGGTACGCCTGCGGGAGCGCGAGCGTGATCGCGAGCTGGAGGAGCGCGAACGTGAGCGCCTGCCACGGCCCCCCCCACCCCCACGCCGGTCCTCAGTGAGCCGAATGCGCCGCCCGTTGAGCTCCGTGTTGTCCAGCTTCTCCAGAGCGTTGCGCATGTCAGCGTGGGATGCAAACTCCACAACACTGGAACACGTACCCCTGCACTGTACTCATATTGCCCACCACGCCACCCAACCGAGCACTCAACATTCTTAACTTAACATGGAAATGACATATTTTGTCCGTTTGCTGCGAGAAGTAACTAATATATTGGGACGGATTGTGGTCTCGTGGGTAGTGCGTGGACTCCGGATCAGGTCGGAACCCCAGTCTCTATCACGTGTTTCACATTTTCTAGCATGGCTATTTAAAACTAAAAGAAAATGATCCCAAATTGAAATTTTTGATAAATCAGAAGTATGCAAATATTTATTTTAAAAAATTCAAATTTGATGTTTTCGCTGATGACATCAACAAGAAAAGATTCAACATGTACAATATCTTACTCTGTTATCATGATGATCTATTCTGTTTGAATGTTTAGTAAGCCTATGTTAATGTGTCAGTGCCTGTCGGTGAACCAAATAAACCAATAATAGTAGGCACACTAGAATATTTTATTTGAAAATGCACACATAAGCAAAGTTCATCAATGATTTGAATGGACTGGACGTAGTCTTATTCAAAATTGAACTTATTTTTAGTATTTAAAAACATATTTTAACATTTTATGAATTGCTACACATGTTTAAAAAAAAATATTTCGGCATTGACACATTTTACACCACTTGAATTTAAACATCATTGAGTTTAGTGTCAAAGAATACTGAGATGGGTTACAGTTAAAATATAATTTTGTGACAATGAGGAAGTTCAGTGTTTTTTTTTTAAATTTTCTTATTTGTTAGTTACATTTTTAAAAAAAAAATTGTATGGTATCGTATGATCAGTGCTGTGATATTTAAAGTTTAGATTTTTTTCAATTACTTCGCACGTGACTTCTCAAGTTCTCTTCCCCTTCTTCTCGATGAGTTCTGCTGATTCATCAGTTGACTTACCGGAAATCTCCCACAACTCTCTTATCATTGGTTTATTCGGAAGAACTAGTGACGTCATGCAAAGTAGTTCGTTTTCATGATTTTTTTTTCATACATTTTCAAAAAACTTTGCAGTATCATTTAATGCTCTTATTTTTACTGCGGGTAAGAATACAAATATCCAATTTCCAATAGGGCTCAACTTCCTCATTAAAAAATTTTTAGACTTATGACAGATTCTTCTAAATCTTGTGGCTTACACGAATGTCATATTGTTGAGGTTTTTTTTCTTCCTTGGAGAAAAAAATATTCTTAAAACAACAGATTATTCATATAGTTAATTAAAAAAAATAATTAGCGGATTATCCCTAGATAAATTTCAATCAATTATCTGTATGTTCTCAGCAAATGCATACTCAGTGTGACAGTAATCATTAAAGTTTGCCAGACTTCAAAGATAGATTAATTTGAATACCATGGCATTTAATACAATTGTAATTGGGGGAAAAATACAAGTGCAACATTTGGCTTCACATACCCTTCGTTCTTCCTCTGCTTGTGAGCATCAGCGTAGGTGACCTCACCAGCTTGACGCATGAAGTCTTTCAGGTCCTGGAAACAGAGCTCCATTACTACTAGTTCGGGCATACCAGCTGTTCTACTAAATGTGCTTTTGGAATCCACCGATCCTTCGAATGAGAGTAGACTGCCCACAAAAATTATACTATGTTCCAATTTTGGTATATAAACATAGAATTTTTAAAAACCAGATCAATTTTAGATCATTTATGAAAGTACAAAGAGGAATAACAATTCTTAAAAAAGAAAAAAATGATTTTACTGTTTGAAATTGGGAACACGATTTATGAATTCCACAAGCACTCCAACTAACAAGCAGATAAAATCAGATGTGACACTATGTTAATCTGTACATCGTATTTACACTTTTCAGTCTAATGTGCCCAAAGGAAGATACCGCAGCGGGATCAACTCTCTACTACAGAGTAAAGTGGCAAGGTCCAGAAGAAATTATTGTCACTAGCAATAGCATCCTCGGCCCGATAGCATCCTGGTCCAATCCCAACAGTTTCAGTTCCAACCCCATATCAAGATTCAGAAATATCTTTTATGATTGGTTTTTCCTCTACCGAAGAGCACTCAAGTTCCATTACTGCCTTTGGTTTCCAAATTGTTTTGTAATTTCCTTCCTTGTCCGATATTCACTCGTAGTTAAATATCTGTACTGATTCTATCACTGCCTTCCTATTCCATCGAATATATTTAGAATGGTCCACGGTATTGGATCGAATCGTCGGAGAGATCTGCTGCCAAATGTCAACTCCTGTCAAGTCCTTCCTTCAGCACTTCGGCTTTCCCAAGCCTCTTGTCCTCGGCTGATCCGAGCCACTTCCGGTCGTTCTGGTCTCGGCTATTCCGAGCCTCTCGAGGATCTTCTCACTATCGCTTCTGAATAATTATTGTAAATCTGTATATTTCGATCGACATTAAAAAATATTACTTTCATATGACATTAAAATTATCCAACTTTTTAGTTAAGACTGATAAAACAATTAAAGGTCAAAAACTAAAGTACACAGATATGCAATATCCCCGCTATTAAACTCGTAATAGGAGGTGACGGAGTTAGACTGCCAGCGGCGGCATCGACATTTGGGCACCGGCCTACGTATGTAGTGAATGCAAATGTTTTATTTTAAGAGAATTGAAATAGTGACACAATAAACAAAATGATTACTAGTGTTGGGTGGTGACCGTCCCGGGTTGTGTTCCCGCACCAGAGCGAGGAGGTCCCCCATCCCCTCGCTATACCAGACCCGCCAGCCAGTGATCACGCGCAATATGGTTCTATTGTTTCGGCTCTATCAACACAAGTACTCGTCGCAAGTTAGGTTACTTAAATAATTACAATACATTTTTTCATCAAGCATGCATGATAATCATTTCAATCTAAGTAAGGGATTTGTAGCGCAGGGCGGCCGATCCGTGGGCAGGCGGAGGAACCATCTACGTCAACGTCTGATCCGTGTATCGGCAGTGTGATTTGTGATAGATATTGGTAATCTCCAGGCACCGAAGGATGGTCATCGCGAGCTCATCTCGGCTCATCTCTATTCCGGAATATCCTCAGCCCGGGGGAGAGTTCCCTCTAGTATTGCGATAAGGTTCGAGGACATGTCACCCACAGAGACGTCAGGAAACCGATAGTCTTAGTTTTGCAATCATTGCTCCACACCTAAAAATGATTTAAACTCAAAAGATAATATGCATTTGATTGGTGGTTTGCAATTTTTTTTTTAAAGTTTTTTTTAGCAAAACAAAAGAGAAAATCTATTGTTGATTTACAAGCAATAATGTTCGTTCTTAAAAATAAAAATCGAAGTTATAATACGATATAACCGTATGACAATTTGAAATTTATTGTGTGGCATCTGTTCGAATGGTTTATTAAAACATCAGTTTCCATAGACAGGGTCCGATAGGGGCTTCCAGCGTCCACTCCTCTAGGCGGCATTATATAAGTACACACTGGTATATGGACAACATTATAGTTGCGGGGGAGAATCATCGTACATACCTGCCAACTAATACGACTGGAGAGATTTTCCACTATAAGACGGAACTCAGTCCGGGTCGGAGGCCCGTACCTGCGGTCAGAGTTGTAAGGTGTCACACTGAGTCACAGTAACACACACTATATTAATTAGTTGTCTCGTACAATTTGCATTAATACAAAAATATATCTACTCGATGGAATGGAAAAAGTACACCCGATATCACATCTTGTACCATTCCACTCCAATGAGTATACAAAATGAAATACAGTAGGCGTGAGTTTTTCGCTCTTTCCTGATGTTATTGATATATTGACACTGCCTAGTTGCAAATTTTTCAGCAAAATGTTATATTTTAAACAAAAACACGAAAAGGGCAGATAAAAATCAATTTAGATGGAAATAAGTGACATTTACTTTGTCACTAGAACAGTTTTAGAGGAATCAGTTGTTGAACAATAAAAGGATATATTTTATGCATATTTCTAATAAAATCAGGAAAGAGTTTATCATCCATTATGATGATCACTAAGATGTAGAAATACATTATATAAACGTGTATTGAAAATGATTTTTTTTTCAACAAATATTACTGAATTTTAGATCGTCTACTGTTTTACGAAAATATTAAATAAACTTTTTAGTTGCAAAATGTTGTCAGGGATGGAATGATTTAATCATATTGATTATATTAATGATTTAATTCTGCCAAATATTCCAATAAAATAAAAAGATAAATTATGCGCGACAGTTAAAAATAGTAGGCACTTGAACAAACATGAATATTGGAATAAGTTTGGTATTCTCCTTGCTCGGTGGAAAATATGATAGAAATTAGGCTAAGACAAATAAACATGGCCAGCCATACAAGCATTTTGTGGGCTGCCAATAGACAAAATTAAAACATACATGGGTAATTGGCGACAATGTTACAATAACATTAAATTAAAGTTACAATCAAAATAAAAGTTATTTTCAAGTTGTAATTAATCTGATTTCATTGCAATTAAAAAGTTTATCTGTGGAAAGAGTAAAGCCGGTATAAATAAAAAAGTTATTTGATAGTTAAAACTTATTACTGTGTAAAAATGGCTTTAGTTAACATTAGAATAAAAAACTTTCATTTATTTAAAGGCGTTAATTAAAATATTAACATAAGAACATTAGATAAGTAAAAAAAATTTGAAGCATTTTTGACAGTAAGAAGATACATTAGAGATTCTAACATTACACGTTGGTAATTTTATTGAAACAAATTTATTATATTTGTAAGATGGGATACTTTGATTATGTAGTGAAAACCCCAGTTTCATTATATACTAAATCATTGTAATGAGTGACTAGCAGCTCTAGCTGTTTACTCTAGGGGACTATTGTTGAATGGGCTTGGCTTGCAGGATATGAGGATATGCAGATACTGTGGATACGTTTGTTGTTGGCAGTACCTATTGTTTTAAAAAAATCATTTTAAAAAATGGAGAAATAAAAGGTGAGAAATAAAATCAAGGCACTATTGATATTGAGCATTTTAGCTTTTGAAAATTGGATATGATTGTAAGCTAGAGACGGTCAATGTGTGTGAGAAAATGAACAAATCTTAAGTCACTTATAACAGTCACA
Source organism: Micrasema longulum (assembly GCF_059751315.1). NCBI lineage: Eukaryota > Metazoa > Arthropoda > Insecta > Trichoptera > Brachycentridae > Micrasema > Micrasema longulum. The sequence continues at coordinate 332,886 of NW_028279003.1, forward strand.
CTGAACGAACAACACTGCTTAGTCATATTTGTTATTTTTACAGGATGATGAAAAAACTGGTAATTTTATTGAGTTGAAGAGGAATTAAGACTTCAGATTTATTTGGGGACTCTTTATGGATAAGATTTCATTTGAAAACATTTAAACGCTATAAATAGATGGGCTTTCAATAAAATAATCAGTTTATTTGTCGTCCAGTAAAAAAAACAAAAATGACTTATAGAGTGTTGTTAGCTAAATGAGAAAATGAAGGAAAAAATGTGTAGGAAAGTGAGGGTGATGGATGCAAAATGCATGTGGGACAGAACGCGAGGGTAGTGTAGTTAGGGGGTGCGTACTTGTCACGGGAGCGGGCGCGGCGGGCGGGAGGCGGAGGCGGCCCGTAGCGGCCACTGTCGCGCCACACGTCCGAGCCGCGCGGGGTCCCGCGCGCCCTCTCCACCGACACCCTGCAACAACAGGACAGCTCTCACTACCGGCTACCCCGCCTCCCCCCCGCCTGCCCTGCCCTCCCCGCCCCCGCACGAAACTCACTTTTCTCCGTAGCGCGACGGGCGGCCGCGATGCTCCTCGCGGTGGTCGCGGCGCCGCTCGATGCCGCGCGCCGGCTCCACCACCACCCTGCCAACACACAGCGCATGACCCACTGGCCGCCAGACTATCCACACACTATCTCCTTCCCACCCACGCAGAGCGAGAATGCTAGACTCGCATCACTTTTTCTACACCATCCAAGTTACTTCCGCATAAAAATACCACAACTATTTACAAGACAAAAACGTAGTGTCATATTTTGCTAAAAAATAAATGTATACACTGGACTCCCGGTTTACAGTTTCAAAATAACATTTTATTATAAACATTGATAGTGGTAAAATTTGTTTTTTTAATAATTTTATTACACCCCTCGCATGAAGGTATGCCATGCAGATATCTCAAGGGATGAAAGTATCAAATAGGTATATACATACATGGATATATCTATTCATTGTCAGATAGTGAACTTTTTGTTTATTGTTTAAAGAAACCCACAAGCGAAGGTTTATGTTTTACTGTTAAAAGTATTTTTTAAACAACAGTAATTTAATTTAATTTTTGATATCCTAAATTGATTTTTATACAAGGAAACCTATCCACCATTATTCTTTTGGTAAACTCTTTTGACAAAGTGTTGGGTGGAACATGTCCCCGCCTGCAACGGGAGTCCAATTTATATTACTTTATTTTTTCATCGAGTGATGTCAAGATGTACACGCATTTTCTTAAGATCTGTAATATTTTCACATTAGAAGGTTTCTAAACATCATTAATTTTATTACAAACCCGTTGACAAAAAGTTAAGATTACTTTGAATGATCAGATGTAATAATAAATATACACATAAATTTAAAAATACATATGCTTTTTTTTTAACATTGAAAATATTTCAATCCAGAGGAAAAGTTGTGATAAATGGCTAAAGTCTATAATGAGTGTAGATATAATTGATGCAAATATACCATTCCCTGTACTCTGCGACACATATTCAATATTGGTAAAGTCAACTCCCTTTGGACATTTTATTTATTGGGGGGCGGGGAAGCTTGCGGGTGAGAGACAAAAGTAATATAAAACATAGAAAATGTCTGCATAAAAACAGTAGATTTTAACTTCACTCATAAATGGGAGTTGACCATAAGAACAAAAAATAAATCAAATCAGCCACAGTGAGAATAAGTTACATACACCGGAACCTCTTTGTACACATTTTTTTAAACACGGTTTCAAAATGACAGTAAAAAAAAGATTTTTTTAAATCATTGAACATTAATTTTAAAATGAGTAAATACTAATTTAACTATCTGAAATTGGAATGCCCCACATCATTTTTTTTTTATTTATTTATTTTGTCGTCATATTTATGAATACAATTTAAGTACAACAAATATTTAACAATTTCATTCGACTAAATCCCGATTAGATTTTTATACAAGGAAACCTATCCGGCATTGTTATTTTTTTAATACTTTTTACACGGTACTCTGCGAAATGTATCTCCAGTGTAAAAAAGGAGATTCCAGTGTACATGTTAAACAAAAAAATATATACAATGATACACAAAATGTTGGCAATAAAAAAAAACAAGTCTGACATAGGCCCTTTTAGATCCAAGCCACAGAATTGTTATGATTAAATTGTGAATAATATAATTTTTGAAATCTTTAGGTAATTCGAATTCAATACAAAAGTTATACTTTATTTTTATGTGCCAATTTAGGATGGAGAATGAAAAATACTTAAGAGTTTGTTCAAATTTTAGTAAAATTAAAACTCTTTAGGAAGTTAAGGTTGGAAAGATGGGAAAACACATTTAACATTGATCATTGCCCTTTCCAAATTCAGTGGTCCATAGGACGCTGCATTGGTAAACCAAATGCAGCGTATTTCGATCACCTGTTCCATGAAGGTAAGGAGATCAGTCTCATACTTATTGTGGCCGTCTAGGAACAATGAAATATTGCAATTCAAACAACATTTAAAACCAATATATTATTTCCACTTTGCCAGGAATCAAACCCGGGACCTCAAGAATGGTAGAAACAGGTTAACCACTGCACAATAAGGCGGACTTATCTCTACTCCATTTCCCTCTTCAGACTTTTTACTTGAGAGCAGTCACTATGTCGAAAAGACTCGTCCAGGGTTCTGGTTATATTTCACAAACAGAACTGTATTCGGATAACACAAAAATCAACCGTTTCAACAATTCTTTCAAGAATTGAAGAAATATGGAAGTCCAAACATAGGCAGAATGGTGAATGATAAACAGTGACAAAGCGGCCACTTAAACTGGTGAATGACAGATAATAGGCCCTGCAAATGCCTACACTTGCAGAACAATACTCCTAAGAATTCGAAATTAACTGTCATTAGTACATTTAAATGTTTTAGTTTCAGTCAGCAAAAAATCTTATCAAAATGGTTTCACAGATAACTCAAGCTGTGATAATTTTAATGGCAGTTCTGATAAGACCATTGTGGTTGTTATCTTAGCTCAACACTGGCCGGACAATAAAAGAAGCTAAACAAATGCCACGTTGATTTGTGTGAACAAAATGTAAAACAAATTGAATTAAAAATGGCCAGTTGTCTGGATTACGTTTTAAAAACTTACCGTTCTCCTAATAATTCTTTGCCATTTAACTCGTAAACAGCATCATCGGCGTCTCGATAATCTTCAAATTCCTGCACAACAGAAAACAAGCATCAGAAATAAATGTATCCTAAAAATAGTGGATTGTTCTGATATTTTTACATTCAGAAAAATAAAATGGCATCAAGGTGTTCAGACCCGAAAGATGAAAAACATCATTAAAATATATAAACATAAATGCTTTTAAAGAAAACATGCATATAAATAAAAGTATCATTAAACATTTTTGAAATTATCGTGGGCGAAAACTCCATAAAAGGATAAATCAATAAGACATGGATGACAGGAAAATATTAGTATGCTCACCACAAAACCGTAACCATTCTTGATTAATATGTCACGGGTTCTTCCGAAACCTTTAAAGAACTTTTCTAGGTCCCTCTCCCTCACTCCGAAGGGTAGGCCGCCAACGTATACACGCGAACCCACCATTCTAAAAAAAAAACAATATGGAATTATAAAAAATGCCGGTAAAAATAAGTATTCACACCAATGTGTAACTGTCTCTGAACAATAACAATTTCATTATAATGTACTGGGCACGGTTAACTAGAAAGAAAAAACGACCAACGCGCAAACACGCGGACTAATCGAATAACGTTTAAAATACCATGCGGCAAAAATGGCGACCAGACCTAAATCAAATATACCGTAATACACAACAATTACTTACTTATTAACGTTACTTGTTTACTTGTTGAAAACAGTAACTAAGACCTATTTAAAAATACAAGTTATTATTCACAAAAAGAAACAACGGCACATTATGATTACAACTATTATAGGACGCCGACAAGAAACAGAACTGCGGAGTATCAGAGAAACCACAACAGTGACAGGAAAAGGAAATGAAACAAATTTGTAGCATTTTCAATGTTGCTGTTTTGACTAAACTTATAAAGGCGCTGCCACATATTTTTAAATACATTTAATAATAATTTGTATTTTGGGGTATTTACTGGTTGACTATTTTGTTTTATTTTAGTATCATGGTAAAATGGATTTACAATATTTATTTTAAAATGATACTTACGTCTTAATATATAAAATCGGATTTGTTTTTGTGGATGCAGCACTATTTGGAGCAAACGCAGCCGCAAAATCTTAGAAATGAAAAGCAGCTAGCTTGAATGCTTATGATTCGGTGCTACCAACAAACACAAGTTATTTTTTTAATACTTACGAGATAGTACTTACCTACTATTTATACATAGTAAAAATTATGCAAACCCAACAATATTATATCCAATTCGGTAATGTATCCAAAATAAAATACGTTTAAAGGATTTTAATTCTCCTTTATTTTAAAATAAATACAAGAGGGTGTATCGTGACGCATTTTGTCTTGTTAGGACATTAAAAAAAATAAAGTAGATTTGAAATCCAATAAACGTGTTTTATTTTGAATAAATTGCCAAATTTATAATGGAATTCTTAATAAAATTACTCAAAGATAACTTTTATATTGCTTTTGAAATAATACAGTGAATTGGAATCACATTACAAACTTACGTAAACATATTTAGCAAAGTTAATTGCTTTGACAACGTCTTTTTTTTTTGTTCAGTCTCATTTTCGGCCGCCAGCGCCTTTTTTATTTATTATTATAAGATCTACTATATTTTCTGATAATGATTGGAAAATTTGGTCATCCGTATGACTGGAAATCGAATAAACGGAGTTCTACTGTAAATCAAAACACATTGAGTAAGCTGTTAAAAATCTTTGCCTCTTCTATATGTTTTCATAATAAAGCTACTTTCGGGGTTTAAATAAATGTATTTGATTGACTCTTTTCCCCCTCCGACGGCGATTTTTTTTTTTTCCTAGTTTAGGGATTCATAATTACGGTAAGCCTATCAATAAATATCCAGAACTAGAAAACCTGATGCCTTCTAAAAGAGGTATATCCTTTTTGGAAGATCCAGCCAACCAAAGTTTCGGTTTGATGGATATGTTTAAATTTATTAAAATGTCTGTGAATTTCCTTCTAATTTTTTTAATTTCTTTTGATTTTATGGATTTCCATCAATAAATCATCGTTTTCCAGAGTTTTATTTTGAGAGGGTTTTATAAAAGAAAATAAATGCAAGACAATTCTTCATAAATAGATTTATTCCTTTTAATACTTGTAATGAAATAATATTAGAAAAGAAACTAAAAAACAATACTTTTGTGCGTAGAGATCAAAATTCAAATAAATGGTCATTGGCAGCAATTCTTATTATTTACTACATACAAAAACTAACAAATATTTCAATTGTAAGTTTTTATGCTTCGCTCAAAAATATTTTTTTACAAAATAATAATAAAAAGCACTTAAAGGTAAAAAAACGAAAAAATACCTAAAAAAATTGATACTGTTATCAAACTATTTCGGTATTTTTCGGATCATAAGATGCACTTTTTTACTTTGAAAATTCAACCAAAAATTGGGGTGCGTCTTATAGTCCAATGCATCTTATCGTCCAAAACATTTAAAGAAAAAAAATATAGATAAATTTTGGGGTGCATCTTATCGTCTGCAAAATATGTTTAGGTATTATTAACCTCTTGAAGAGTGAGTTTTTGTAAACTAAAGAGGAGTAACTGCCGCATAAGTTTTTTATAAACATTTTATGTGTATATGTGTATATTTATGTAGTTAATTTGTTTTGACAATATTCTAGATTAGATTGAAAAAAACAGAATGAGGAAGATCAGTCGTTTTTTACTATGTTTTTATTTGTTAATTGACTATTAAACTAAGCCAATTTTTTTAAAAAAAATGTTGTGTATCATATTATTAGTGCTGTGATTTTTTAAGGTTTTGTAATTCTGAAATTTCTCAGCAAGTGAGGTCTCAAGTTCTCTTCCGCTTCTTCTCGGTCAGTTCTGCCGATTGGTCTGTCGACGATAAGTAAACCGGAAATCTTCCACAACTCTCTTACTATTGGTTATATGAACAAGTGACATCATTCAAAGTAGTTTGTTTCTATTGAAATATTTTTTCCTACGTTTTCAAGAACTATCCTGTACAATTGAAAACTCTAATTTTTACCGCGTGTAAGAAAACATTTTTTGTATCCAATTTCCCGTTGGGCTGAAGTTCCTCATTGGCATCAATAAGTAACAAAAAAATACTACTATAAAATCAAGTGATTAAACTTAACAAAGCAGATGAGTATGTAATTGACTCAAGCATGGAAAGCTCCGGGTTCGATTCCCAGTGGGTACACAAAATGAAATGTGATTTTTCTCAAGCATGTGTGTTTTGTGCTGTAATCCACCACTTAATTGGGCTTCCTGGCCTGTTGTGATACAAAAAAATATACATGGATGAAAATATACTCTAGCGGGTGTCAAAACTAGTATTATTTCTTTGTTGCGTCAAATAATTTCAAAACGGACACGCGGGTACTCTCCTTAGTCTTCTGGGCAAATTTTTGTTCACACAAATCTTTTCGTCCGTACTAATTGAGGTTTAATACATTTTGCAGTGATTGGTGGCTGTGTGCAAATTCACTACAATTGGACCACAATACAAAATACCTCCATAATCTAAATTGGACTATAATGTATAACCTGGGCTGACGTATCTAACATTTGATAAGAATCATGCATGCATTCAAAATATTAAGATGAATCAGGATGCTTTTATTGCATACACATAATATGTGCCTTCAAATGTGTATATGTCTTAATTAAATCTAAAGATTTTTATAAAATCGACTCACTACTAAACTTCCATCTTTCAGACGGTCTTCTTGGAAGGCGGTGTTTCATGAAGTCACATATCAAGTGGAATCCATACACCATAAACGTTTACATCTGTATCTCTTTCACTGCCTTCTTCTTATCACTATATTATTATCTACATCACATATATATCATCATTAAGCCAGTGGGAAAATCACAAATCTTCAAAAATATAAATTTGAGATCTAAAAGTTAAAAACTCGCATTAAAAATGTATTGAATTAAAAACTAAACCATGCTACAAATTGAATAGTTTAATATCTAGTCTCAATATATAATTACTGTTCTGGCAGATTTCCGATATTAGCATTTCCCTGAGAATATGTATATGTGAGTTTTTTACTCTCCCTTATTCTCTACAACAAATCCGATTGCTTATCTTGTGGTTGGCACATTATTTTAGTACTAAGTGCTCTTGTATGTAATTGCAAGTTTATATGGATCTAATTCAACCTATACATTTATAAAAATAAGACTAATTGTTACTCGAAGCCTCATTGATTAAAATTTCATTTAAAGGATCCCTAAATAATAATTACAAACAGCATTTTTTTTGTTTTTGGGTGAAAATTCACATTAGCGGCTTATATACCAAAAACCCTAAAAGCTGCAATGCTTACATTGAGATAACCACAATATGCAGTGATGAATTTTATTCATGTTTTTACAATAATTCTAATCATTGCTAACAATTTAACTAAAATATTTTAATTCTCGTATACAATTTGTCAAAAGCTATGATTTATTTAGGAAAAACAACAGTTGTTATATAAGAATATAAAATGTAAAAATAGTACATACAACCAGTTAAAGTTATTAACAAATATAATGAGAGCACATGTTACACAGTAAAAAGAAAAAATAATATAATATATTAGTCAAGAGAAAAAAGGAGCAAGGGATGAGGAAATAGAGTGGAGGAGGGGAGAAGGATTTTCATAATATAGCTGAGTGAACATAATTAAAGGAACATAAACTTATATGACATTTAAAGACACACGTTTCATTTTACAGTGTTTCAAGCTTTTAAATCAACATTCAGTACATACATACTTAAATAGTTTTGAAGCAAACTGTCTTTATTTTATCATTAAAAATACTTTTTTACAAGCATTACAAAAATAATAATATTACCATATGTTATTATCAAAGTTTGGCATTCAACTTACTTAAATTGAAATTTACAATAAACTAATACAAGATATTACGATAAAAATATATATTAACATAATATAGATGATAAAAATAGAATTAAGCTCACAGTGAACAGTTTCACACATTCATATTTGAATAATATTTGTCATCACAATAAGAATATTTTTATTATATGTTACATACAATTTTACTATACATGAACAAACATATATATTATTTCTCCTATCACATTAGGTTTATTCCATTGGACACACTTCTTCACAAACTAATTTTACATAATAGATATTTTGATTTAAATAATAACATAAACTAATTTGAAATGAAGATAATATTAATTTTTTTACTACCTAGTTATTGGGTAGAATTAAAATACAATATTCTGTATTATTATAATGTTTTTTTATTACAATTGAATTCTTTATAATATTATGTATTGTGTGGGATTATTATATTATTCTTACAAATTATGCATCTTAAAATGTCCATATCAAAGATCTATGCAGGATTTATGTAAATCTTTATTGTATAAATAGGCTGGGAGGCTCAATTAAAGTTGTTGATTACAATACACGGGACTCCCGTTTTAGTTTTCACATGGTTCCAAAATAACATGGTGCAGCAGTCGACAGTAATACTATGTATTCATTTTTGGGCTTTTCTAAACCCCTTGCATATACTTACTACTTATGAGGCATTGAGAGGTATACAAAAGGCTCTAGATAACTCGAGTGATGACAGCTATGTTTTACCAACTGTGCATAAACAGGTACCTATATCTATTGTCTGATAGCGATAGTAAATGATCTTTAAGATTATTTTTTAAAAGAATTTAAAAAAAAAAATCAGATACCTACAATGAAAAATACTGAAACATATATTTTTGATAATTTAAACAGATTTTTATTTAAGGAAACGGATCCACTATTATTGTTTATTTTAGTATACTTTTTTTACACGGTATTGCGTGGGACATATCTATTAAAATGTCACATTTAATTATTATAATCTCTCCCTGAATTAAACTTGGAACTCCCGTCAGGTGAGCTTCTTAGCAAATCGTCGATATACTGATAAAACAAAACTTGAGAAAACAAGTTAAAAACGCAGTCATATGTAATTTTTTAAGCTTTGTCAACTGATAAAATCCTTTAAATCCTCCGAGGTTTAGTTTCAAAGTTATTATGTATAAAAACCCAATAAAGTTTTTTATTTTTTAATGTTTTTTGGTGACCATCGATTCCTGTAGTGAAGTAATGACACTCGCTGCTAAAGAGATGTCGCTACTGTGCCAGTCATGACATGAGAGTGGACGGAGCCACGTGGAACGTTGCCATCGGCAGGAGGCAGAATGTGATCACTCGAACGGCACTCAGATTAAGACCTTCCTAGCTACAAGATGTATTTCTTTATATTAAATTCTATCTCTACAATAACTATCTTACTTTGACCGCCATCACCATAATTTACCAGATATTTTTTTTCAAAATCTTATCCATTGAAACAATTTAAAGGAACTAAGAGGTAGTTTCATCTTGCCTGAAATATGTTGAAAAGACTTTAGTTTAGTCAAACATTCAAATTGGTTTTCCTCAGTATAGTCAATAATGCATTTACAAGGTTTTATCAGCATACCGACAAAATATACCGCGGGTCCACTTTTCAATATTGTTCATATTTTTAGAAGTAGTTGGAGAAATTTTCAATTTTAAAGGTATGCCTACCATGCTTAAAGTCCTAGGTTTGATTTCTGGCAGTGGGATTGAAATATTCGTTTTAAAGATGGTTAAAACAAATACTGCAATACAGTTCTAGAGTGGTTAGCAAAAGAGTTACAGTGTTCATTCACATGAAGAGGAAACGAGAGCGAAATACGATTTTGATAGCGTTAGAGTGGGATAGATGTATGTGATAAGTAGCATTGTAGCTAGGGGCTGGCCGGGCGAGTGGCTGCCAGGGGCATGACCCTCAGGGGGCACACTTGGGAGACCCACAGCCTTCTTTTCTCTTTCTAATTCTTTTCATAGAAAATAAGTATTCCGTGTAACAAAAATTATCTAGATACACAGCAATCGAAAGACATTTTTACGTGCATACATAGTTGCATTTACACTATAGATCTAGGTTTCTTAAAAATATACAAAATGAAGTGAGATAATTGAGAAACTAAAATAAACATTAAATTGAAATTTGCAATCTATGCACTATTCAAATATTTTGTTTTTGTTACTAATACATATTGCCCTGTTTAGACACTTAAAATATTTGATTCACATAATAATTATCCCACTAAAAATAAAAAAATATTACTGAATCATATTAACTTTAATTGAATGCTCATTACATATTTCGGTTGGTTGAATATTTAATATAAATAAATATATATAAAAATAAATATACAATAAATAAATATAAAACATTTTGAACAGCATCCGAACAAAGAGGGTACGTTAGTAAACATGTTTTAATTATACAGTAAATTTAATATTATTGTAAAAAAGGTTACACATTATTTGAAGCACGACACAGCTAAGGAAAAAAAGGAAAATCAATTGTTGAATATTAATGAATAGTTATTAAGTATATGATGTTAAATATTTAAATGCAAGAAATATACTTTACAAAAGTATTTACTTCACATTTCAAACTAATAGTGTTGTAGGTATGATACATACTCTTACTCAAAATTTATTATATCTATGAATTGAAATTTAAATACGCAATAAAATATCACATAAGTTATCAGCAAATGCATTTTAGCAGCGTATTAAGCGTTAAATAGTTAAAAAATATGTTATTAATGTTTTAATGATTTATTTTTATATCACACAAGTTTTTTTTTCCATTTTAGCGCTTTACATTTCAACAAACTAAGCCTATGTTTATATCAATCTTGATCATCACAGAGTAGCCATGGGTTAAACTTGTCCCTGATTTACATTAATACATTGACTGGATTCAGCCTTACTTGAATTTTTTAATGGATAACTTATAATGAGCCTTTTTCGTAACATAAAGGCTTACATATTATGTTGCATGAGCTTGGATTGAATTGAATTTAAGTAGAACTATGTATACTGTCAAAAAATGGTAGCTATTAATTTACAACGATGGTTTAAAAAACAAATGAGTTTTTAAGTTATTATGAATAATTTAATGAGCGCGCTTTGTGAAAGTGGAGGTGGTTGCGTCATTGAAAAAATGACATTCTTTATGAATGTAGATTTATTTGATCTAAGCATCAAACGTCTTTCATTTAGAGTAGATTTAAGTGGAAAAACACTATTGAATCAATACAGAACTTTTTATTCTAGTTCAGCGTCAAGTAAATAAACAGTGGTAGATGTAATATTTGCCTTTCAAGGGGCAAGTCCGTAAAAACAAGTTACCTAAATTCTCAAGTTACTTTTTCACAATAAATTTCTTCCATGCATGTTGGTAAACTTATTGAGTGCCCACAAAGTAAACACAATAAAGAAATATATATTAAAAGAGAGGCATGTAAATCTAGACGTTCATGGTACAAATAATCTGTCAATGGCTGAATTCAGTGTTCATTTTACAAACATCATAATTATTTATTATGGCTAAACTTCAATATTAAGTGAAAATTCAGTTCCACATAGAAACTTCAGAAGCTTCCATTGTAAATATGCAATACTGAAGAAAGACACTAGTCTTTGTAAATAGTTTCCAGAAATGGCGGACGATTTCATAATATAAAAATCCATATTCCTCTCACAAAAAACACCTCTCTCTGCAGATTTTATCTGTTTTGATAAAATTCTAAGGTTTGGACATCTAGTGCTATGTTTTTTAAAATATGAGAGACCTGTTTTTGATATTAAAACACGTGTACTCACTACAGCAAAGTAAAAATGACAACTTAAACAATTTGAATAAAGCAGTGCAAAATTTTCTGGCTTCACATACTGAGTCCAGCAATTGTATTAATGTATTCAGCATTATAAGAAGGATGCATTTAACTCTTTACATGTTTAAGCAGCGTAATTTCTTTTCAGGAAGTCTAGTGGTGAATTGGAAGTTAGGAGGAGTAACGACAGCTTCAGGTTCGGGTTCCGGATCTGCTCCTAGTCGAACGAGGCACATCTTCAATGAAGCTGCGCGTCTCCTAATGACTCTTTCCAATGCGAAGAGATGGTCATCCCATGCTCCCGGGATATGTTCTCTCATGAATCTCGCTAATCTTAGGACGTACTCTGCATTATGGCCGGCTGGACCACTAGTGGTTATGACCTGATGAGCTATAATTTCGACGGTAGCATCTCCGAGCCATTGGGCGTTCCCCGGTAACGCTATGTAGACTACAGTGGATATAGGGGGGTGGGTTCCAGTAGGGTAGAAGTACGCTTTCCTCACATTGTACCCGCCCAGTCGGCATTCTCGGTTCTGAAGATAAGGAAGTGCTGCATCTCCGATTACTTCGAAGGCTCTTCCCCACGTCACACCCTGAAAATAAAGACAAAACAGTTATAATTATATATCGTAAGAATGGAAATCTTTTTCATCCTTACGAAAAAGAGAAATCGTTAAATAATCCGTAAATAGGGAAACGTTTTCCATAAAGGCTCGTGGTGCACGAGTCCAGTGCCCCCGGCCTGATAGGGGCCTCTGAATTCTAAAAGGGCTCCATCCTAAAAGCCTCAACCTCTGAGTGTCCAAGGGCCCCTACATGGCCTTAGACCACCCGGCCCATAAAATAATGCTGACAACAAAAACGGTTAAACGAATAAATTAAATAGAATAGAGAAAAACAGTTTTTTGTTAAATTTTAACCAAAAATCTCCCGCTTAACTTTTAACTTTTACATACATCTACTAGCAGTGTATCTTATGAATTATTGTTGGTTGTGAATTTTTTAGTGATAAATATAAATGTTCACGGAAGCAGAGAGAGAGGGGAGGAAGGTAGAGTTGGAACTATACCATGTCTTCTCTCTTTTATGCAGGCACTTTTTATAAAATTGTTGTAATATTTCTTTTTTTTAGATTTTTGCTACCCTCCTTCTATATTCATAATAAATTATTGGGAAATCTGTAATTGGTCTTACTTTCAAAAATAGTTTTCTTATACCTTGATTTTGTTAAGACTGTATGATTTCCATAATAAATAAATAAAAATCAGATTTTTTGATTCAAATACTTAAGCAGAAACAAAATAAGATTTGCATGAATAGAAATCTTAGCATGGAATTTAAGTCTGATTTATAATTACACAAAAAAAACACAATTATAGACTAACTTAAACATGTAGCGACTTAAATGAAGACTTTTTTAAGGCTGAATGTATTCATACGATTGCTGGATATTACAACATTTATTTGATGACATATTTACACTTTTACTATAAACCTATCCCGTTCCCGAGGGGGGTACCAGGAATACCTCAGTGAAAAATGCTAATATGACTTAAAAAAATATTGTTATTTTTTTAATATTTTTTTATTTATTTAAATCTTAAAGTAGGGCACACATATCATACATATTGTTATGTGTGTTCTAATAATAACATTGCAAATATATTTAATTTATAAATTGTTTATCACATATGTCTTGACCATTATTTGGTATTGTTATGGTAGTGTTTATGAAATAGTATTTTAAGTTTTCTGCGAAATTCATACATTTTTTCATAAAATACTGTTGCGAAAGGCCCTCTCGCTGCTACACGTTGAATAACACTGATCTAAATTCACGCATTTCGTTAGCAGGGATGTACAGCAGAGAGTTGGGAGGGGGAATGCATGTAAAATCTAACGCACGAAATCCGGATTTTGTGGTTATTGCTAAAAATAAGCGACCAAATAGCAAGAAGCACACGTGCGAACTGACCAACTTATCAAAGATTATAAAACTATAGAGCGAATGCATTGTAATGCTTGCTGTTCACATGGAGGAAGAGCAAAAACAAATGTGAATTATTATTGAAGGAATTCGGCAGAAAAATATTTTAATTATTTCGATACATTCTTTACATTAAATTGCAAATGCATGCAAGCATAACATGCAAAGAATGAAATCAATATGGTGTATAAGAAATAAAATGAGGGCATTGGAAGCAAAGATAGCGAACTCCCATTTTGGTGTTTTCGAGAAAAATAACAAAAACTGCTACACTAATGCCAAAGAGAATTTTCATGTTGGAAATGTTGTTTTCACTGAACTTTAACTTAAAGATACTAATAAATTAGCTTAAATAGAAACACAAATTCAAAAAACTTTCTTAATATTTGTATGACGCGGCCATTTTGAAAATTTAAATCTCAAGCCTGTCAAATGGCTGATGGATATTGCTATGTTTGCTTAACTTTATTTTCAAACCATCAAAAGTATGATTTTAAACTACATTTGCAACTCAACTCATGATTTTTATAAAAATAAATTTGATAAACTACAGAATGACATCATAACCAACAAATATATTTTTTGGAGGTTGCTATCTTTGCTTCCAATGCCCTCAAATAATTTTTTAAAAATTGCTACCAAACCAGAGGGACCCTAGATACCCCTTTAGACCTGGAAGGGTTAACAACCTTGTGCAATTTTATTTTTATATCTTTAAAAAAACCAATAACATTGATCATGGACCTTTGTGCTGTGTCTAGTTGGAACAATTCACAGAGCATAAATTAAATCATTTATACACTTTGTTGTCATAGAGATTTGCTTGAATATTAAATTTAAATATTGAGAATTAAAAGATTCACATTTTATTTTTACTAACGTATTTGTTTACCTCAAAATACAAAAAAAGCGTTTTTATTAAGTTGTGAGCATTTCAGCACTTTAGGTATAAACCTGTGATGAGCGGAAATAATTATATTGCATAAACATATTACAACAGAGATGAAGAACATTTAAGAGAAGGTAATATAGAAGTCTAGGCATCTACAAGGCTTATGACCTGTCGATGGCTGGTTTAAGTGGCCACTTTACACACTGTGTAACATTCACCATTCTGCCCATATTTGAACATCTATATTTCTTCAATTCTTTCATCTGTTGATGTTTGTGTAAATATGGGCAGAATGGTGAATGTTACACAGTGTGTAATGTGGCCACTGAAACCAGCCAGTGACAGGTCATAAGCCTTGTAGATGCCTAGACTTCTATATTACCTTATCTTAAATGTTCTTCATCTCTGTTGTAATATGTTAATGTAAACAGCTCCCCAGGGAGTCGAATTCAGTCTTTGTCTACAAAAATTTGGACAAACTAAAAATATTGTTGATATTGCATAAAGTTAAATAATGAAATAGAATATTTAGTCATAACATAGTATGAATTTAGAAAGGCCTCGTGGTGTAATGGTCAGCGCGTTAGCCTGCCATGCAAGAGGTCTCGGGTTCGATTCCCGACATGGTTGATATGAAATATTTATTTAAAAGGGTGTTTTCAGACTAGAATATTTCATAGTCCCTGGACTGGTACCTGAAGCGTAAGACTGATCATCTCACCTTCACGTAACAAAAATGATCTAGATACTTTGCGATTGGTGTACCAATGCAGTGTCCTATGCACCATTAAGTGCGGAAAGGGAACGATGATGATGATGAATAATTAAAAAAATATGCATGAATATGATGATGTACAATATGTTACATTGTAAGATGAATACTAAAAAATAATAATGTATCTATTATCTTATTTTTAAAGAAAATGGGGTAGCGCCCGAAATGGGCATATAACGATACAATATATTTTTAAAATAAGTACTTATTTATTTATTTTATTGTTTACAGAATGCGGAAATTCAGTACTATGGCAAACTGGATATAAAATATATTTTTTCACACGCGGTAAAAATTAGAGCATTCAATTGGCCAAGTTTCTCTAAAATGTATGAACAAATTAATAAAAATGAAGTATTTTGACCTACGTCACGAGTTCTTCCAAATAAACTAATGATAGATGATTTAATCTTATTAACTTTACTGTATATTTTTATTGTTATTTATTATGGCTTGACACGGGCATAGCCTAAAAAGCCTTAATAAGTTCATTAATATTTAAACTAGTGTAATTTTGAATGAATGAATAAATAGTGTTTTGATAGATTTCCGGTTTCCCGGAAGCCAACTCACCAATCAGCAGAACTCTCCGACGAGAACTTGTGACGTCACGTGTGGAATAATTTCAAAATAACAAAACTTTAAAAAATCATACCGCTGATAATACATAATAGATAATATATTTGCTAAAACTCTATTAAATTTCAAAAGACAATTACTTAAAAAAATATTGAATAGTATTTTAGTTTCACGTATTTTCATTTGTTTTTTATGCATATATTTTTTTCATTTTTAATTGTATTTTTATATTTGTAAATAGTTAATAACTTATGTATATGTAAAAGGCCTTTGGGTGTTAATAAATAAATCAATATGATACATAAACATAAAAACTTTTTTGGATTATTTTGGTAGTCAATCAATAAAAAATAAAAAAATCACTAAGCTTAATTTATTATATATATAACAACAGTTACATAAAAAAAATGTACAAGAAACTGATCAAAAACAATGTAGCAATGATAAACATCCATAAAACAATGGTATACAATATATTCATAAACACGATCAACATATAAGACTTCGAGCTAACCCATGCCAATACATCTTCATCCATAGTGACGAAGACATCTACGAAAAGCCGGAAGATATATCCCAAAAGATTCCAAGTTGTGTATCGACAGGCGCCGTGGCGCGGTTGGTTAGACGACTAACTGTGAAACTGGCGTCGCGGGTTCGATTCCCGCCAGTTGCAAGAAAGAAATCTAAGAAAGATTTTTTTCTCAATTGGTCTTGGTGTTGTGGTGTATTTTTCACTTCCTTCCATGTCCTTTCTTTCCTACCTGCTGACAAGCTTCTGAAACAGAGG
Source organism: Micrasema longulum (assembly GCF_059751315.1). Classification (NCBI taxonomy): domain Eukaryota; kingdom Metazoa; phylum Arthropoda; class Insecta; order Trichoptera; family Brachycentridae; genus Micrasema; species Micrasema longulum. The sequence goes on from NW_028279003.1 coordinate 349,869, forward strand.
CTTAGCGGGCTATTCCTTTGAAAAAAGATATAAAAAATGACTAACCTACACATTTTGGACATTGGGTCATAAAAACAAAAGTTGCTCTTAGAAGATTTGATAAGTAGCAGATTTTGACTTCTGGTGACACGGTTGAGAACGTGAAATTAAATTGATTGCAACAGAGATGGAATATCACATACATCGTATTTTGAAAATGCATATAAGGTCCATCTCAGTTCAATGTTTTTCCAATGAAGACATATTGAGAGATTTCTCTATTTCAAAATAGGAATAATTACCTTTGCAATCCGAGCAACCACTTTTTTTAGACACCGGTAATATGTTTTTTAGAAATTTTAATTAATTATACCTGAGGACAAAAAAGTTATAAAAATATTGAATTCCCAAGTAAACATAGTTATTTTGCAAAATTTTTAATTTTACATTAATATCTTACAATTAATACTACGTGCAACTATGCACACATAACACGTTACCTTTAGTACATTATACCCCACTTCATAACTGGTTTTGTAATTCTATACGGTGCTAGACATTTCTAAAGATGGGAAAGCCTTATCCCTTCGATTAAAATGAAACGGTATAATATGCAAATGGAACAATAGTCATATAAAACGAAATATTATACACGTAAGATAACTTTTTTTATTAAGTACGAAAAGACATATTTTTTCATTTTTATTTATAATAATTCTTTCTTTGCATTTTACAAAAGGTAAGTTACAAATACACAATTACATAAACACAAAAAAGGCATGGACTTTGTGTGGGTTTACATTTTATTTAAAATTTCAATAAGGGCGCTACTAGGAAAAAACGATAGATATAAAAAAAAAAGTGGTTATATTAGAACACAATTTTTTAAAAAGATAATTTCAATGAAAAAAGAAGCTATTTAAATATGCTTTTTTAATCTATAATTTCAACACAAATTTAAATGGAAACAAATTCAAATAATTAATATCCATCATATTGTCCTTGTGAAATACATTGAACAGTTTTGGGGCTATGAAAAATGAGTGTCTTTGCCCGAGTCTGGATTTACAATGAGAGATTTCAAGTACACTATTTAATATTTAACAATATTTTGAGTTTGTCCAAATTTTTGTGGACAAGGACTGGATTCAACTCCCTGGGGAGCTGTTTATATTAACATATTACAACAGAGATTAATAACATTTAAAAGAAGGTATAAATAAAGGTATCAGCTCTTTAACTTCAAAAACATCAACAGATGAAAGAGTTGAAGAAATATAGATGTTCAGATATGGGCAGAATGGTAAATGTTACACAGTGTGTAAAGTGGCCACTTAAACCAGCCATTGACAGGTCATAAGCCCTGTAGATGTCAAGATCTCTATATTACCTTCTCTTAAATGTTCTTCATCTCTGTTGTAATATGTTAATATTTAATATTTGACTAGATCTAATAATTTTTTTAGAAAATGAATGTTGGCGCATAAAAACATATTTTTAACTTTGCAGGCTTGACATTGATTTCTCGTAGCTTCAAGAGTTCAGCTTCCTGAAATAATTGGTTGGAGGGATAAGTTGAATTTTTATAAAGTATCAACGCACGTATAGTGTGGATTGCAAATCACAACCGCTAATAACATGGATTAGTTTTTTGGCTGTAGTTTTAAGAAAAAAAAAAAAGTTAGTGTTGCGCAATAGCGTGGGGGAAACTACTAGAATATCACAATTAAAATATTTTTAAGAGCATGTTCGCTAAGAAAAAGAAAAAAAGTTTACTATAAACAAACTATAATTTCTATCAATATGTCTATTTTTAGGGGCAATCCCGTGTAAGTTGGATTCGTTCCGACGTTTCGGCTACCATTAGCTACGAACTACGAGCTAGGAACTAGACTGGCTGCGTTTTTCACAGAGGGTCGAATACAAACTCTGTTGGCTTATGTATAAGTCACTGCACAACTCTGCTCCTGAATATCTACATACATACATACATACATTTTTTTTGCACCACAACAGGCCAGGAGGCCTAATTACAGTGGTGAATTACATCACAGAGTACCCAGGCTTGAGAAAAATCACATTTTAATTTTTGTGTTCTCACCGGGAATCGAGCCCGGAACCTTCCGTGCGTGAGTCAAGCGTCTTGACCACTACACCACGGAGTCCGCCTCTAAGGGAACTATGCATTCCAGATGAACTAGCTGACAGGCGTCTCACGCTTAGATCAGCTACGTCTACGGCGAGAGGAAAAGTTATTATACCTCTACGCAAACAGCGCACTAAATTTAGTGAACGCACATTTGCGGTCGCAGGCCCTATGGCATGGAATGCTCTCCCAGCAGAGGTGCGAGGCTGTGAAAGTGAAGTGATGTTTCGGAAAAAACTTAAAACCCACTTGTTCTCTAAATCATTTGAATAAATCCGTAGCACGTGACAACAAAATAAATTGTTTTAATTAAATTACAAATTTAAAACCTTCAATTAAATTAATTTAACAATAGAATCACCACGTAAAGCGCTCTTGAGGTATTTTATTACGAAAATGGCGCTATATAACTTATCCATAATAATAATAATAATAATAATTGCACGAGCCATCTTCAATCTACCGGTAATAGATTTACCGACATACCAAAAAAAAGTATGATATTTCGCTTTGTAAAAACTAATTCTTTGTCTACTATATATGAACAATGTGACTCTTTAGGACACGAAGACAATGAAACCCAATATCATGACAACAAAACTAGTTCATTTGTATCTAAATATTTTAGGTAGGTTTTACCCTGGGACAAGTTTCTCGACACGGTGGCTGCCAGGAAAAATCCTAACAAAAGAAATCAAAAAGAAAGTGGAGACTAGTCTGCGTGGTGTACTGGTAAGTGCGTTTGCCCACCGCGCCTGAGCTCCTGGATTCAATTCCCAGCTAGGTGGACATAATTACAGGGTGTTCTTTAAACCCTGTCACATCCGAAACCACGATGATCGGTATGGACAAGAAGACATATTAGAATATTCAAAAAAATATTTAGAACAAAGAAAATTTTTTAAAATAAAATATTTAAAAAAACAAATGGTTGCTTACTTCTGCAGGGGATAAGTGAGGGAGCGCGGCGCAGTATCAGACTCCCCTCTTCCCCCTTCTCGTTTCACCCCTGCAGAAGAAAGCAACCATTTGCTTTTTTTGATATTTTATTTTTTTAAATTTTATTCGTTCTAAAAAAATATTTTAATGTGCCAATATGTCTTCTTGCTCATACTGATCATCGTGGTTTCGGATGTGACAGGGTTTAAAGAACACCCTGTATACTTATTTGATTGTTGGTTTTTTACTACAAATAGTTCCTAGACTGGCTCTAGAAATAATATATTTGACTGATCATCTGACCTTCATTAGATTAGATACCAATGCAATGCCCTATGCACCATTAGGTACGGATAAGGGATGACTATGACTATACTACTTCTCATGTCCACTACCTTTGTAGAGCATATGGAGTCCACGATAAAGTAGGATCTCGAGAAGCGTCCGTGGCCCAGCAAGCGAAGCAAGCAAATCGCCTACTCATGATAACAGTAGTTAAAGAAGGTCTTTAATCGATAAGTAATTCGTTATCACCTTGGAAATCTGCAAATTACCTTCGATGAATAGTCAACAGGATTCATTTCCGTAAAAAAATGTCATCATGGTTCAGTTCCTCTGTTTTTGTTCATCATAACTTGCCATTAAAAAGTCTCTTATAAAAAATAAACACAATGTTTACCAACAAATATCTAATACCGTTGATAACGATTTACCCGGGCCCGTATTGCAATGGAAAGTTAACAGAGTTATCTTCAACTATCTATAAAGTAAAATTACATTTTCTGGATGAAAAAAAAAATATTTACATAAAATAAATTTAAAGACATGTTCAATTACAGGTTTCTGACGACGACGCGTCACATTTTCATACAAAGTAATACACATTTTCGTACACAAAATTCGATTTTATTTCGTAGACAATTAAAGATAACTCTGTTAACTTTCCGTTGTAATCGAAGCCCAGCATGCGATTATGAACGCGGGATAGAGAAAGCTTTGCTATCACGTAATTTATACGTAAATTACGAGCAAGCAATGCTTTCTCTACACCTTAGGGTGCGTTCAGAGTCGCACTGCTGGGCGCGTATTACAACGAGAGTTCACAGTTCATCTTCAATATTGTCAATAAAGTCAAATATAATTTTCTGTATGAAAAATGGAATATTAATGTGTCTTTTTTTTCATATTTAACTACTACAGATAACCGACGGAAATACTACCAAACAAATATATAAATGTTTTCGTAAGGAAAAATCGAATTGACTTTTTTTTACATTTTTTTTTTGCACCACAACAGGCCAGGAGGCCTAATTACAGTGGTGAATTACATCACAGAGCACCCAGGCTTGAGAAGAATCACATTTTAATTTTTGTGTTCTCACCGGGAATCGAACCCGGAACCTTCCGTGCGTGAGTCAAGCGTCTTGACCACTACACCACGGAGGCCGCCGGAGGCACTTTATTGACAACTGAAGATAACCCTGTTAACTTCCCACTGTAATCAGGGCCCTGGAGATTCAAGGTAAGCTGAGGCCAAAATAACGTCATTGACGCTATTTGATACCAATAATTGAACCTACAAAATTCGTAACAGTTATTTTTTTATATCCGTAGTAAGAAAACGAATTAGGGAAACATTTTTTTATGCGTTTGCGTCACGGTTGTGGGTTTTTTCACTGAATTGCAAGTTCAATACTAATTAGATTTCAGGGCTGATAAATAATCGTTTGTATTTGATCATTTCGCAGATTCCATTATCTAAAGCTCGTATCACACTTATCAGAAAACTGGTCGCAGATTATCTTCTTCTTTTCTGGGTGCACGTCCGATATCGGAAGTATGCGATCATGTTGGCCAGCATAATTTTATTTACGCCAGCCCGGAAATGCTCCACTGAAGACTTAGAATATTACTGCCGCGGTTTTCAGCCAGGAAGTTCTTCTCCTCCCTGGCCCTCTTCTGCTCGCAATTTTGCCTTGTACAATGAGATGTAGGATCTCAGATTACAGATTTTGCTTAAGAAAATAGTGTCAAAATGGTTGAAATATTGAATGCGAAACAATGGCGTATAACGAACCCATAGGAGATGACATTTCAATTGGTGAATAGTTGCCTTCATTTTGTGATAAGATTTGGCAAGGTTAGAGCGTTTACCTATCGTGGTTTCAAGTCGACATGGCATATTTATTTTTAAATATTTCACAGTCACGACTGGGTGTAAAGCGTGAGATTAGATCACCTTACTTTAAGGTATTATATTATCAATATTTGCTACTATTGGAGTACCGATGCAGTGCCCTATGTACCACCAAGTACGGATAGGGAAACGATAAAATATATTTCAATTAGTAACAATATTTTATATATATTTATTATATATTTATTATTCTACTTGTTTTAGGCCTGTTGGCCTGTTACTCTCTGCATCAAATTACCTCTTGAGAGGTGTACTGCCAGCAGTCTTTCCACCTTTTAGAGGTCGTCCTTGAGGTCTGCTTTATTGGGGTAAAATGTCCCTTGCTGTTCTTACGGCCATCGATTCTGCCATTCTGGTCACATGCTTATTCCAAAATCCTTGTCTCTGCCGTCGCCGCATTACAATATCCTCGACTTCACATATCCTTCGGATCTTTGTGTTTGCTATTCTGCCACGAAAAGTTTTGCCAGCAATTCATTTCGCCGGTTCGAAGGAGGTTTTTGGTTCTAACAGTGTCGGGTCTGGATTATATAGGACGGACAGAGGTAATGTATATCTTCACCTTGCTTTGGGTGCTCACATATTCTAGTGCTCATTTTTTCAGATGGCGTTCATTAAGCATTTGGATATGGCTGCGGTTTTTAGTGCCTGTTCCAAAACCGTTGAGGACATTGTTGCTCCAAATGCAAGCACCCAAATATTTCATCGTTAAAACTTGTTCAATTAGTGTGCCGTTGATTACCAAGCTGCATCTAGCCTGCTTTCTGGCCAAAGTCATCCATTTAGTTTTATAAATTAAGATAGACATAATATCTCTCGGAGGTAGCTTGGAACCGATAATTTCATGTTGAAAATTCTGTTGAAAATTTTGACGAATTTCTCGTTACTTTCTGTCCCGTATAATACAGCAATAACTGAACTTTGAAAGTGTCAATAATTAATTTTTGTTTTCGCCGGTCAATGCAATTGGTACGTTTCTAAGAAAACAGTGCCAAGGTTTCTTTCTGTTAACGTTTTCTTTCAGGATCAAATAACAACGAAATGATCTTGATTATTTTTACAAGTCATGCTTGAATGATTTCGTTATACACCTGACTGTAGATGGGTGGACGATGCGAATATCAGTTATAACTGAATATCTTCAATGTGAACAGTTATTTCTAAAGTATTGACTGTTATATCTACAATATTAATTATTATTTCTACAATATTAACAGTTATATCTACTCGTTCAATGTCAACGGTTATTCATACAAAAATAATTATGTCGTATAAACAGTTTTATCTCCAACATTACCTGTAAAATTTACAGTGGAACAGTGGTTTCTCCAATATTAACAGATAAATCTACAACGTCAACAGTCATTTCAAGGAAATTAACAATAATTATATCTACAATTCAATAGTTTTATAAAAATGCACATTTTCGTACAAATGTGGAAATTTTCGTACAAAAAGTTCAATTTTACTCTAAAGACAATTTAACATAACTGTTAACATATTGTAATCGGGGCTCAAAAGCGATTATTTAACTCGTTGTGTGTACATGTTATTTGTACACTGGCAGGCTTATTGCTAAAATGTAAATTTCTCCCAACCAACCAGTAAAATAAATAGTGTTATTTTTAAAGATGCAAAACATATCCGAGTTTATCTAAACTGGCCAACGTGAGAGTATTTTTATTGATTTTTTAAATATACATATACCAAACAAGCTGTTTTCTTAATAACTAGTTACTTTTGAGTATGTTTACACTAGAGATGGGCATTCCGTTTTTTTAGAAATAAAGGTAGCAATAACAGTTACTGTTTCACAAATAAAGCTGTTTCGTGAAGACGGGTGTGGGGTGAAGTGGAGATGGACCGGGGAGATTTCATACATATCTGTGTACGTACTTCTTCATTGGGAGATTATAATACGAGTAGGTAGGTATAATCGATAAAGATTTAAAGTAAAGGCGAAGCGCGGTACGGAGTGCAGCGGGGCGTTGAATTTTTAGCGCGTAGCGAAACGTTTTTTTTATTTACTTCTGCGCTTGGTAATTTAGTTTTTGTTTTTTTAAACGATTTAATTTAATTTGTGAGACTGAAAAACAGCTGTTACATTTTTTTTAATATCTCTAGTTTATACTCATTATACGAGGCATGTTCTGTTCAGGTGCAGAAGGAGGTTTTGAAGTGAGGAAAGAGTTCTTCGAGGAGGACATAAAGAAGCTTGTGCCATGGCTCACCAAGGTACTCGCAAAGGTTTGCCTTCGATTTAATAAAGCTCAGCCGAAATCAAGTGAGGTTTATCACTAGAGCCCGCCCAGGGCACTGCAGATTCAACAAACACCTTGCTAGAATGAACCTTTCCGAAACTTCTAGATGTAGGTTCTGCCGTGTGGATGAGGAAACACCTAAACAGATTCTATGTGAATGTGATGCTTTACCTCACAAAAGGAGCTTTACCCTCGGGGGACCACTGGTTAAACCTGAGGATATTAAAGAGCTCGCCCCTACCTAATAGCCCGATACTTTACGGATCTGGGCTTGGAAGGGGAGATTTAGCAAATTGTAAACTCTCGCCTTCCAGACAGTAGCCAGGCTCTTTATAGACCTGGGCTCGGAGGGCGAGAACTATTCACGGGGACCCGTCACAATAGATCTTTACAGGTCGCAGTGACGTCAGGAGCTTGAATATAATATAATAAGAAAGGCTCACCACATGCATTGAACGGGATGGCGATTATGTGGAAAAATAGACAACAAGTGTATCAACAATATCCTGTAATTTTATTTAAAATAAACCTTATTTTTTTCAATATAAGAATCTAGTACACTTACACTTATGTAATTTCTGAACATGCCTTGCATAAAATAACACACACATAAGCTACAAATGTCCACTCACCCACGAGAAAAAATCAAGATATTTTTGAGCAAATAAAATCATACAGTGTAGGTCTTTAAACTCTTTAAAAGAGAGTCGGTCTTTATTTTGAAATAATACCATTAATAATCATTATAATTTTAAATTTGAAGGCTTTAATAGAGGAGTTGAAATTGAAAACTCTGAATGATATAACTATGCAAATTACGCTGGTCTCCACTTTAACATTAGTCCCACATACTAAAGTATCTACAGTTCTTATAAAAATACATGAATTAGTAAGGCGTCGAGTTCTGGTTTCGTTTTTTATGACCAGCAATTTTACACCTGTGTGTTAACGTTATATTATAATACATTATTATTTAATAGTTATATTGGGTCGTGCACTGATGTCTATTGGCACAGGATGTATCCGCAGTGCGGCGTGGCACACTAAAGCCAAATTGAATTAAATTAATACAGTTACAGAAAGAATGTCGCTTGTACGACTTGGTTGAGAAAGTACCGAAGGTTATCAATCTCATTTGGCGGTCAAACAAAAGACAAATCACAATACAAAAACAGAACAAACAAAAATGATTTGAAAACTACAGGAAATGGTTATATGAACGGAACGTGATGCCAGAGGAGTGACATAAGATCATAATATAAAAACAAAAATTTGTCTCGAAGAGCTAGACGCAATTGGCAGAATTACACGCTGATATGATAATAGCTTCTAAAAAACGTATCCAATCGTAAGGCCATTGAAATGTCAATATGCATTGTAACCTGATATGAGAATTGAGCACTTCTATAATTATAGTTACTTGTTAGTGAACTGAAAGAGTTAGCGCAAAATAGAGTAGGTCATATTAGTTTAGAAGTGACCCTGTTTTTAACCGCAATTCGAATCATTAATCCAAGAATATTAAAGCATTAGATTATCTGGAATCTATTCCTATTTACTGGAAAATAACAAAGTTGATTGGGGATAAATTCCCAGGTGAAGATTTCGTTTCATACTTGACAAGGTTGTTTTATTGTTTGAACACATAATATTACGATTATGTTATATAATGTTACTAATTAATGTGCTAGACATTATACAACAGGGGTTGCCAATTATCCGCCCGGACAATTAATCTGAAGTCTCTCATAAACTTTAGCATAAATATATGTTAATTTTTTTAAACTATTAGGGACTTGAAGTTCTTGCTGTTTTTTCGTTTGACGTCTCTCGGCTTCAATTCGTACGGCACCCAATTTCTTTGCCTTTTTAATGATTCCTAATGCTTTTAAACGTTTGGCAATTGTTTTGTGATCAACTAATGATTCTGCAAGTTGATTTTGCATCTGACATGGGTTTTTTAAAATTTATTTATTTATTTGACATTTTATATACATATACAATATATATACATATAAGGGCGGGCATATTGCCTTAAGACAATTTCTTCCTACCTACCCAAACCGTTCAGTTTGAGAAAATTATAAATACATGGACATATTGAATCTTACAACTTTAAACAAAAATTAAAAGCAAAGATTAACAAAAATAAATATAAATATTTAAAAAAATTAACACTATACTATGAAGAGAGGAGAGGGGATGGGAAGGAAAGAAGAAGGATAAAATAACAATTTAAATATTTAGATAGTGACATTTCAATCTTGACTTAAATTTAAATAAAGAAGAGGCGTCTGTAACATTAGTGGGTAGATTATTCCACAATCGAGCGGCTACTACTGTGAAAGAGGAGGCAAGAAAATTAGAGCGATGACAGGGTATTAAAAGGGTTCTCTCGTTACTAGAACGAAGAGATAGTCCGTGTTGTGAAAGACGTTGGATGAGCTCTCTCAGATAAACAGGCGAAGTGGGATTATTTAAAATATTGTGAAGAAGTGATAGAATGTGAATGTTTTTATCTAGTTATGCTTCCAATTCTTCGTCTTCAGACTTTTTCGGTGCGCCGAAGGGTTCATTATCTTCAATATCAAAATCACTATTTTTAAAGCATCGAAACCAATATTTGCATGTTGTTTCCGATACAACATGGTCCTTGTAAATCTCCACAGGAATTATATGTGCTTTAGCTGCAGATTAAAAAACAAAGTAATGCAATAAATTTCCCCGCGAATACTCTTTTTGGCACAAAATTTGTCGTGTTTAACGCTACGAAAAAATATGTTGTTTACACTTCGGTGGAATAATAAACTGTCATTTAAAGCCTAATTGTAAGCTTCACGATGAAGTTGGCTGTAGTATTGCCCAATGTAAAAAGGCTAAGATAACACCATCTGTCGGGAAACAGAAAGAACTTTTTAAAGTCTCAATTAAATAAATGGTAATAAAACAAATAAAACAACTTTGTTTTTAACCACTTTTTTTTTTTTTTCCACCGACCGGTTTCAAAGCAAACAAGCATCTACGCCAAGGTTTACGTAACTAATGAATTAATTCCTATTTTATTTTTATCGTGTTCACTAAATACTACACGTGGACCCAATAAATCAAGTCTTTTTTTTCCTTACAAGGGTGGTAATTTGATATCAATATTTTCGAAGCTAGACAGGAGAGGACTAAAAGAAATATTGTTCATTTGGTTATGCATTGTTTTTTTCTTATTATGAATCGGTTTTTTAATTTCTAAGATTTCTAAGTTGTCTAATTTTAATATTTTATTTTCAACATGAAGTACTTTTAATCCAGTGTCTTTATTGAAGTTATGATTATTTTCTTTCAGAGTTGTTTTATTTATTTTATTATAATGAATAACCACAAAGTTAGTGTTTCAAATATAAACTTTATATTAAAAATAAATAGTACTTTATAAGTTCTGGAAAGTATTTGTCTTTCTTAATCCTCCTTATTTTATTTTATTTTCCTTGTCACAATCGACAGACGTAATATCTACGATCGACCGGTTGGATACCGCTTCTATATAGAAAACAAACACCTGTGTTTGCGTAATAAACAAATTTGTCGTTAAACATGTAAACGAACATACGCACACTGGAAAATAAGGAAGCTGAGCCAATAAAACAAGAAAAACAATCAATAAACTCCGTCAAGAAACAAAACAAATTACCTCCAAGACGGCGTGTTTTATTTAGTTGCGTAGAATACTAAAACTACTAAAAAATTACGCAGGGAATTCTTGAAACGTTGCCAAATTCTCTAAGGACAACGAATCGAGATTTCTCCGAATGCGACCTGTGGCATTAACAACCTCGTTCGTAACGCCTTAGAAATGGAAAATCACGATCTTTCATAATGAAATAAGCGAGGTCTTTAAAACTGTGAATTTCAAAAGAAAACTGATTAAGTTTTTTCTCGAATTGGCGAAAATAGGCACAATACACGTGGATAAAGATAACTCTGGTCACGAAGACAAGGTCGCTGTTTAAAAATACGCTTCGCATTCTATTGGTGAAAAGTATTTTGGCCCCAATTGATCGTACACGGTTACATTTTACAGCAAAAACGTGCACTTTCATTTCACTTTAAAAGAAATTTAGGTAAAATACGTAACATTTTCGGAATTATCTACAGTAAAAGACATGTATTCATCGAATGTTTTAAATATACAAACCATTTTTTTCCAATCATGTATAAGAACGTATAATATAATGAGAACACAGCAAATAATGAATTTGCACAGATTACACATAGTGATTTTAGTTCAAGGAAAATGAAAAATGGATTGATACGCTGATTTTGGTGAGGAGAAAAGCAAAAACGAAAGCGTTTTAGGAACATGTGGGTGATTGTTTTTTTTTTATATTACAAATGAATGGCTTAACTTAAAAGTCATACGGGTGGTGCCCCAAATGCACCTAAATTACATTGGATCATTAAATAAGTTAGAATTGGTTATATCATTTGTTGCATTAAACGTAAAATTGACGTCAGGTGAAAAGATAAAAAGGATAATAATTATTTTTCGGAGCTGGAAAGTTTTCTGCAAAGTTGTTTGTTGAATGTTTTCTTTAGCGAAAAAAAAAACCACAAAATTAGCCATGTAGGATGCAATGCACACCATTTTGAGCTTCAAGACAAGCTGAGTTCTGGACATTGGAAACCTAAAGTGGTATTTAAAGAAATTAAGTACGTACATTATTTTTTTAACAACGGCAAGATGATTTATTTGTATAAATAAAATTAATCGAGTAAATGATTTAGGTTTTGTCTGGCACATATGTTTTTATTCATGTCTCATTCCAAAGGAATTGTAGCAATTTAAAGTAATAATAATTTATTTATTTATTTTACATAAACGGCATAAATTGCCTTTAACATATATTGAACATAAATATGAAAAAAAAAAAAACATTTATAAAAACATAACAAAAAATTATAAAATTGCATAACTATAACAATAGTAACACATAAGCAACCAAAAATATTGAATAAATAAATACATAAATATGAAAAAACAAAAAAAGGAAAAACATTTTTAAAAATAAAGAAAAGTTTAAGAATAATATTGCGAGAGAAAAAAAGAAATCAGACTCGTTTTATAACTATCAAGTCCAGAACCAAATATATCAGCCTTGTCCTCATACTGATTGCCATATCTATGGAGCCTAGGGATAGGCGAGTGCATATGATAGTTGGTTCTAGAACTTGCAGAGCAAAAAGGAGATCTGTGGCGGGTATGTCGACCAGGTACACGGAAACACACCAACTCCAGCAAATCTGGACAGTCAATTAATGAATTGATCACCTTAAAAAGTAATATTAGGTCAGTTAGGATTCTTCTATCAGAAAGTCTTAAAAGATTTGCTGAAGCCAACAATTGATTATAATTAAATAAAGCAGCTGGAATATGAGGTTTAAAATTAATATATTTTAGAAATTTCTTCTGGACGCGCTCGAGTGAATCAGAATGTACACGATAATGGGGCGACCAGACTGGAGAAATATATTCTAAACGACTTCTAACCAGGGAGCAATAAAGTGACTTGATTGGTGCGATACTTTCAAATTTATTAGCAACCCTACAAATAAACCCCAACATACTCAGCGCCTCATTTGAAGTCTTGTCAATATGTTTGATAAATGTAAATTTATCATCAAAAATTACGCCAAGATCCCTAATGAAATCAACTCTTTCAATTTTTGCGTGGTTCAACAAATGGTTAATAATGGATGCCTTTTACGGAGTCTTTTTCGTACAAATCATTTCATGGATACGTACTTCATTTATTTTTTAATAGCGTTTTGAAAAGCTAGAATCGGTAGTCGGTTAATGAAATAAACTAAAATTTGAAATTTCATTAGTAATAAATTCCATTGAATTTCCATTAAAATATTTTTTACTAAATTTACTGATTTTTCAATCAATTTTTCTTTCAACCTTCAATAATATGGCGCATTTAAATGCATTATCGTATAATTATGTAGAACGTAGTGCTGATATTGATATCTTTGACGATACATTAAATAATTATAGGAAAACTGTAACGCAATTTATAAAATCAAATAGTCACTTATGTTAGATAGGTAAAATAATTTGTAATGACCTGTAAGTAATAATTTATTGTAATAACTTTTATAACAATCAAAGAATTCAATTAAGCTAGCCAATTAAAAAAAATATATATTTTAAACCTTTTTTTCTTTATTTGTGCATGCTGTGTTCACATATAATTGATTAACAATATCTAAAATAACCATTTGTTATTTTATTATACCATTTTATTATACCAATGTTAGATGTATTGTTTATTGTTTGTGAACCTTAATAAATAAAAATAAAATATATGTAACGAAATTCAAAATGTTTTTTTTATATACGAAAAAATGATCGGTATGCAGTTTTAATTTGTTTTCCATATTTCTAGTTTATTATTTACGGACTTTGTCAATTTATATAGTAAAATTCTAATAACTAATTGAGCTTGTAAAAGTCATATAGTTAATCAATCGAATATCTAATTCAATCAATTAAAATTGTAAATCTGAGTATAATTTATTTTTTGGACTAAGATTTTATTTTATTAAATTAATTCATTAATACTAAGTAATCAATAAATAAAGTAATTTCCCTTGTTGAGATTTGCAAAGACCTTTTTTTATTATCTTGTTCCCGAATCAAAATTTGATTACGCGAATTTTCACTGTCTGGCGGATTATCGTATTTATATATCTGATATTAAAAAAGAAATGGATTAAAAAATAAATTTAAAAAGTTGTCTGCCCATGTGATGATTGATCAGATAAGGAAAATTATTGCAAGAATAAAATTTATAGATTATATCGTAATATGAAAAGTTTACTATCCATTTTGAAGAATATATAATGCAATAATTAAGCAGTAACCCATTGAGTTCCAACTAATGTACATATTTTTGCTTTTGCATTTTATAAGAGGTTACTTATTCGGTTACGATTGAAAAAATACATTGTTCCAATGTGGGTAGCGCTGCTATATATATCGGTGTTAGGAGATTTTATTTTATTTATTGTTCCAATGTTCTTAGACCAGAACCCAGAACATATGGATGTCCAATTTTAAAAAAATTCCTAAGTCTAATTGTATCGGTTTTGAGTTAGCAACATTGTCGTGTAGAGCATTTTGTGAACTTTACCTTTACCTAATTATTTTTTCAATAAAGAATACCCATATCGAATTTTGTATTTGAAAAATGATTTAAAAAATATTATTTCAATTCCAAAAAATCCCTAAGTCCTAAAAATCATCTAGTCCAAGAGTTTTTTCCCCAAGAAAAAATCTCTTAGTCCTTTAAATACTTTTAAAAATCCCTAAGTCCCGACCTTAGGGTTAAATCCACTTTTTACAAGCAATAATATTGTAACTAAACGTGTAAAAAAAATGTATTTTTTTATCTTAAAATAAAGAAGAAGAAAAACTTTACAATACATACATTAAATTTTTCGAAATTCTGTCATTTAACATTTCAAGAACAATATAAACACTTAAACTTGAAATATCTCAGAAATACAAAAATGGACTTAGGCATTTTTTGAAATTGGGCATTCATTTATTTTTACAAAATGTAAGTATTTTTTCAAATAAACGCGCATGTTTCAGAAGTACGTTAATTTGATTGAATTTTTTTATTGAAATATCATTGAATATTAGTTTAGGAACAACTTGATATATACACATATAGCAATGCCTTTACTCAATCGTACCTCTTCTGATAGTCGATATCAGAAGAGATACGGTTCGTGTTACTGAAAGTTCAGAGAAGATGTCTTCCTTTTAGTCTAATTACTGGCTATTTTTATTTTACCATTTCATCACATATAAACAGTATCTCTATTTTTTTCGTGTTATGCATGGCTTGAACAATATTTTTTAATGCATGTATTAAATAAATCAATCGAAAATTGAGATTGAAATAAATAAATAAACACATAATAATGGTAATAAATGAGTTTAAAATGGGCCATTGGCGTTTAAAAAACTGCACATATACCTATATAAAATACGAGATAATTTTAATACATGGTCATTCTTTACTTTCAACAACACATGAGAAATAATATGACATAAAAAATTAACAAAACCTATGTATGTAAATAAAGCAAAACGCTTTTTTTACTGATAACAATGCAAGTAGGTAAATACCGTAAGTCAATAGTAAGTTAAGGACATTGATTATTGCAGTTGATTTTAATCAAAGTAGCAGGTCGATTAACTACAGTAAAACAAGTGTATATACATAGTATAGATGCAAATTAACCCTTCACTGACCAATTTTCCTAATTCTAACTGAAAAAATATATTTGTGTATGTCTTTTGACGCAGATTCTTTGAAAAATAATGAAACAAGTATTTTTTTTCAGATTTATTTTCATATTTCAGGTATGTAGACAATAT
Organism: Micrasema longulum; assembly: GCF_059751315.1. Classification (NCBI taxonomy): domain Eukaryota; kingdom Metazoa; phylum Arthropoda; class Insecta; order Trichoptera; family Brachycentridae; genus Micrasema; species Micrasema longulum. The sequence goes on from NW_028279003.1 coordinate 365,837, forward strand.
GCTACAGTACCCGTCATTAATAAAGTGTATTGGGCTTAAGAAAGAGACTGCCCGTCAAATCGGCTAACTTCGGCTTTGTAGAGCGTCGTCTTTGTCATTCATCCGTGTTACAAATACCGGACTCGTGCGACAGAGACGACGCCCTACAAAGTCGGCAGTCTCTTCCTTAAGCCAGATGCACTTTATTAACCGCCGGGTACTGAACATCGGGCATAGAAATACAATAATATAAGGAAAACAAGAAATAAAGTTTTTTTAGGAAAATCTCTTTATCTAATAATAAAAGTTGCGGAAACAATAATAGCTTCAAATCATAAAAAGAAATCATTATTTGAAATTTCTCTTTACTTTTTTTCTATTTTTTGTATATTTTAGTAGACATATAATACATTTCTTTTAGGTTCTTATTTGTAACTTTGAAAAAAAAACATTTTTTCTCTTAAACTTAGGTTTTGTAATTTTGTATATTTTGTTCAATGTAATTATGATTAAAGATATACCTACCTGACCTTTTTTTTAAAAAATATCTTGGAAAAAAAAAATCATTTTTCGTATTTTAAAATTTTGATATTCCTTTAAATGATTTCTTTTTATTCCTTATAATGACTTTTTAATATTTTACACAATATGTTAGCGTGTTCATTTAATGAAACCATTGTGATATTATATGTACATATACATTTTTGATGCTTTTTTTCCCTCTTTTATCTACTGGATTGAAGTATTTATTTCTACACAATATGTATTTTTTGTATAGTAAAAGGCACTACGTGCCGTGTATATTAAGAAATAGATAAATTAATAAATTAAGCTAAATTTTGCTTTTGACAGAACACATGCACCAGACTTAATGTTTACAATTTTATGGAACAATTTTAAGCTGGTGGCGAATTTTGAAAAAATTATAAAGGCCAGTATGTATATAATTCATTTTTCACCGAGTGATAAAAATGTTTGAAATCACTTTTGTACTCAGATTATACGTGAGTATGGATACTATCCATTGCAGTACCCATCATTGTTCCTTTTAGATATGCTTGGTTTCACAAGTTTGCGGGCCAGAATGAGCATTGCCTTTCTTAAGATGGCCTTTAAGCCTCTGAACGGGTTAATTTACAATCCTAACATTTTGGAGCGCATAAAATTATATGTACCGAGCAACGTTTTAAGAGCTAGGCAACACAGACCATTTGTTCTTCCAGAATGCAGGACAAATTTAGCGCTGTTGATGCCTATGGGAGAATGATTGGTCTGTTGAACAGCCTGCCGAGAGAGGTGGATCTTTTCCATGCTGGGATTACCGGTTTTAGACTCTCCCTCTCTAACTATGTATCATAATATGATTTAAATGCATTAAAAATATTATACATGAGTAAGAGAGTAAGGAAGACAGTTAGAATATGGGTCCTCAGTTTGGTCTCCTCATTATGTTACCCAAATAAACGTGTGGAGAAGGTCCGATACAAGTTTTTAAGATTTATGAATTTCCAATAAAACATTCCAATTAAGAACTTAACTATAAATGTTTAATGAAGCAGTTAAAATTTATATGTATTAGTGATAGAAGGGAAATTTCAGATTTAGTGATGCTTTTCAAGTTATTAAATAATGTTTTTGACAGTCCCGAACTTTTAAATTGTGTGAATTTTATGTGAGACAGCGTGGGACGAGACAAAATACTTCTTTTGCTGTTTATTTGCTAAGTTCAAACTATGCTAAATATTCACCTTTTGCACGGTTCTACATATTAGCAGACAAACATGGACACTTAGATTTATTTAATTTATTTTTATACAGATTAAAATCATTACTTTTTCGTCACTTCTTTTCAAAGTTATTAAAATGTACTAAGTGTTATACTTGTTTTACTGTTTATGCTATGATACATCGCCTCTGTTACTTCAATACTTTTTATATTTAAACCCTTTATTTATTGTTAATTTGATGCATACCTATGATATAACTTCTTATTTAATTTTTCTTTATTATTTTCTTATTTTTTGCTAATTTTATTTCATATATCTATATTTTCTATACTGTGTACAGATGTTTTGTTTTATTATAATTGTTGTTCAATATTATTTTATACTTTGTCAAAGGCGTAAGCCGTCGAAATAAATAAATAATGTGTATTAGTGACTTATTCGTATTTGTTCACTATTGTTTTTATGGACCTTAATAATCTATTGCGCTATTTTTTATCATATTTTTATGGTTACCCTATTATATCATTAATGTACATCGTAATTGGCCGTAGTGCTGTATTGTTCATTTAAATAAATAATAAAATTATTGGTATTAAGCAGATCGTCTACATCGGGCAGTGTAGGGTTAAAATATTTAAATAAAAGCCTGGTTTAATGATGTGACCTTAAAATAATAGCGGGCATAGGGGTAATGTTTTGTTATCGTGGGTCCAATGTGAAATTAGTTTCAGTGAAACTAATTGAAGTGAACAAAATTTGATCACAATAGTCAATAACCTAGATAAATACGCATTAGTTGGTATTATGGCTATAAAGCTCCCAGTATAATTAAAATAAAAAGGATTACAGTATTGCAATATATTGAATGCGAGTAAATTATCGTATACAACAACAAGAAGCAATTTCTCCAGTTTCTTTACATGGGGGAGTGCGGATATTATCCATGCCTTTATCCCACTGAGTTCCTCCAGGGTATGCTTGGTTACAGCAGTTGGAAGACCAGAAGGAATGTGTATTTAATACGCACTTTTTTCGATTGTTGCGCGGTATTATTGACAACCCTGAAATTATGTGGTTCACTAGCTTTTGTGTTCCAGATAACTACCTTAGACAGCGTCAGCATAGACTGTTTTAAATTCCAATATACAGGACCAACATGCCAATGGTTACGCATGTTGGAAGGGCTGTCTCTATGTTGAACAATATTACTTTGGACATTGAGATTTTTTACGTCTCTGAGGTTTTCGTTACAAGATTCTCTTACTTTTTTAACATGTTATTCTCTGGATATTTTGTATATTTATGTATTTGTTTAATGTATACCTAATTTTATCTAATTATTTTAATTATTTCTATATGTATGAATTAAGATATTCCATTGTGTAATGTACATATATATGAATAAATAAATTGAAAAAAAAAACATACTGACGTTTCTATGAACATTGAACTAAGGTGCTTATCCCACTATACACCATTTTTGTGCAACTTCTTAAATGTACATTTTTATCCCTGTTTCATTCCTTGGTTTCTCTATTCCTCTCCTTCCAATCTCATTATGTCATCCCAGATTCCTCATCATTTATGTACGAGTATAACATAGTGGATTTTTTTAATTAATGTTATTATGCAAGCCCTCCCAATTAAAAAACAGCTGTTATTTTTAATTAATTAATTTTTAAAATATTTTTACATAAATATGTACGTTGTACGTATCTTTTGATATATTGCTTATTTACAAAGACAACGCATTATCTCGAAAAATACAATTTCACGGGAAGCTACTTTTAAACATTCAAAAAATAATCAAATATAAACGAATGTTTTTTTACCATATATCTTAATTGAGGTTAAATGGTTTAAAAAACAAAATATATTCTACAATTTTTTTAATGTTTAAAAGTAGCTTTTAGTAAAATTGCATTTGTCGAAATAATACGTTGTTTTCGCAAAGAAGCGATATATTTGTTTTTTTAGTACAAAATTTTGACCAATCTCTTCTTTTGACCAGTCTGTTTTTTTTTGGTTGGCTGGAAGATATCGCTTTTAACAATAAGTCCGCCAAACTACTTATTCTTTGTACTTGAAGGTTAAAATAAAAATAAATTATTAGACCTACATATTGACTTGTTAGACCATGAAATGATTGAATATTAATTTTGTACAGGTCATGTAAAAGCCCTCTGGGCGTATATAATAAATAAATAAATACATGGGTACCATATTATTATAATATTTTATTGTAATTTGATGTAATAAGAGAACGGACGCAGCAAACTCCGGTGACAACTGTCACCAAGCAGAGGCGATACGGTTGGCTTGGCAGTGTACTGCGGATGAAAAAGAGAGAGAGAGAGAGAAAAGAAAATTGGATATATAAAATGTTTTCTTACAATAATATTAAAGGATTAAATAATTGTCGTGCGAAGTTTCTTGAAAATGTATAAAAAATAATATTAATAAAAACGAACTGGGACGACGCCACTAGTTCATATGAATCAATCAATGATGAGATAGTTGTGGAAGATTTCCGGTTTACAAACCGTTAACGGACCAATTGGCAGAACAGACCGAGAAGAACGGAAGAGAACTTGAAACATCACATGACGAGAGATTTCAGAAAAACAAAACTTTAGCTTAGTTTAATAGTCTATTTTAAAAAGAATAAAAATGGTTTTAATAATTTAAATTTAATTTTAAAAAAATAAACTACTTTAAACGACGTCACTAGTTCTTCAGAATCAAACAATGACAGAGTGTTGTGATAGATTTCTGGTTTATGGGAAGCCAATCCACCGATCAGCAGAACTCACTGTTGAGAACATTATTATATATAGTAATTTCAAAATTGCAAAAATTTAAAATAAATATAGCGCTAATAATACGATACATATTTATTTTTTAATTTGGTAGTTTATTAACAAATATTTTTTTTTTTAAAACCACTGAACTTCCTCATTCTACGCGGCATTAAGAAGAAACTACGTCGCGCAAAAATAAAGAGCCAAGTGCCCAATTCAAAAGACAGGTGAACTAAAAAATTGAAGAAGATTGGAGGAAAGAACCATAAAATAAACTTTATTCAATAACCAAACGTGCCCTAAATTTCGAGGGCAAAGAAATGATTCAATACAAATAAGACGAAAATTGTAGGGTTGATCATAATTCGTAAATGCAAGAGGTTCTTGTTAATACAACCAACCAGTTTGGAAGAAGAATTGCAGACATGACGTGAAAGGTAAAAAGGTATATTCGAGAAAGAAATACAAGAATTAATGCGAAACGATTTAAAAATTAAATAATTGGAATATTAGCACAAGAAACATGTGTTTTAGTATTGAAAACAATAAAATAATAACTAAAACATTGGCACAAAGGAATAATGGCTCAAAGCGCCTATTTTGAATACACATTACTGCATAAAATAAATGTACGTGTGTATCTTAGTAAATTATTATACAAACAGCACCTTTTCATTACCATTATAAAACAATATTGTAATATATTTCAATATTATTAATAAATTAATAGTTATTTATACTTACATTTGTGTCATCAATAAGTGTTGCTACACGCCCTGGCTGAAAAAAAAAAAATTAAATTTTCAGAATTGCGTAATAATAATGTACATGAAAATTGAAACAAACATAATTGTTTTATTTCAAGATAGTTGACAGTAGAGAATGTACAAACAGACATGACTCACAAAAAAAATTGCTACAGCAACGCTTAGCACCTACAAAGATTGTGTAAAAATTATTTAATTTTCCCAAGGATGCTTAAATTAATGGAATGTGGTTATACGATTATAGTTTTAATACCAGGGCCCCAAATACAATAGAAAGTTTACATTTATCTTTAAAGTAAAATTAAGTTTTTTGTATAAAAAGCAGAATGTGCATACTTTTTTTTTAAACATGTTTAATTATAGATGACCGATGAAGATACTTTAAATTTTCATAAAAATATACTCATTTACGTACACAAATATCGATTTTTCTTTATAGACAGTCGAAGATAACTCTGTTTACTTTCCGTTATGATCGGGGCCCAGGGCCCGTATTGCAATGGGTTTACGGTTAACCCATTGTAAGGGTTAACATTTATCTTTAATTTTATCTACACAATAAAATTAAGTTTTCTGTATAAAAAATAGAATACGAGTATGTATACAATGTTCAAACATGTTCAATTATAGGTTACCAACGGATACTTAAAAATTTTACAAGAGCATCAATTTTAGTTTATACCTTCTCGATATGTACCGATGACGATAGCGTTTGTAATTGCCCTCTTAACTTCCCATTGTAATCGTGGATCAGGGACGCAATTTAAATCGGAAGTTAAGGGAATCATACTTTCACCATGACGTCAAAGTTGAAGATAAATTTTGCCGAGCGATTACGAAGATACACTACCGACACTCTATCTTCAAATTTTGATCTAGGTACAACGGTATGCACTGAGGGGTCAAGTACCCCACGGTACACATATCTACTAATTAAAAGTGAAAAAATGTCGTTCCACAAGCAATTTTTACTTTAATTAAACTTCATATAAATTTGTAATCCTTCTGAGGTAGCCAGTTTTATCTTTAAAGGCCATTTAAAATACAAAAGAGAAATTAGTAAATTTGAAGTCGAATTGAATTCTGACATAACTGTCAATTTTGAATCCGAATGATTGGATGCAATGATAACGTGGCTAGATGCTGCCATATTAACATATTATCATAAAGCCATATTAACGTATAGCCATATTAATATATAACATCAAGCCGTTAAAACATAGCCACCATAAAAAAATAATTTAATAATAATATTATTTTCACATTTTTTTATTTCTTTCTGATGGCACGTATCGAGATCTCGATAGAGCCGGCTTTGTAATATGTAGGTAGATAGAGACAGTCGGAAAATACCATCTTTACAGTTACTGCCAAATTTCGTATAAAAATCATTTTCAAGCACTTTTTGTTTTAGTTGAGGTTTTTTTTTATTTCTGATCGTTTTGAAGTGGCTGCTATATATCACAGAAGCCTATTTAAAATACGAATGAGAACTAATTTAAATTAAGTAAAGAACGCGGAGTAAAGTTTCGGGTCACGTATTGGTTGAATTCGATCAAATGACGTCAGAGATGGCAATTCAGTAGAGCATACCGAAATAGATAACCCAAAAAGTCGACAAAATAATCGATAAACAAACAAACCACTACGCCGTTTCCCCAAGGGAGAAGGCAGAGAGGATAGAATGCCACATCACTCTGTATTTGCATACAGACCTCGACTATGAAATATTGTAGTGTAAAAACAAGTTTTTATAAATAAAATTATTGTAAACTGTATCGGAATTCGAATCCGAGATTTCTTGCAAGGTAGACAAAAGCGCTGACCATTACACCACAAGGTGGACATTTATCTTATAAGATTCTTAGTGGAAACAAGAAAAGGCTGATATGATACTTTTAGAACGACATATTCGCATAAGATTCCAATTAATTTCTGACCCGATAGTTCATTCGATTTCTGATTCAGAATTTAGGTGTGCCATTAAGTATTTATTGCGAAGAGAATAAAAAAATGACTTATCAGTCAAAATGGTCAAGACATCTCGATTGAAGACCTTAACAACTTTTAAATTCGTTCAATCTTTCAATCTTTTTCGCGCAGGATGGGACAAGAGACAATACAACAATTCAACTTATGGGAAAATGAATACACGACGACGAGCGTTGCCACCAAGTTCGTGATGGGGATAATCCATTGTCCTGCGGAGATCCCTTGCCCCTCTATCTCTAGGAGAATGTCTCGGTCCATTGTCCTGTCCATCAAATGCCTGTTTAAATGAGGACAATATAGGTCTGATGCTGGCACATGATAATATTGCCCTGTCCTCATGTAAATTTCCTGTTCAAAATTATTCTGTTAAGATTTCTGAATCGATTACTTGTTTATTTTTAAATCGTGTAATGCGGACTTTACTTGATATTTTCTTGATTAATTAAGCTTTGGCGCAGGTCCAAAATGAGCACGTGTTTGGCCATTTTCACACCACAGCAAAAATTCGCCCGACCCGATAAATAACAAAGGGTGGATTGACTTTTATCGTATATATGTGTTTTTTTAATTATTGAAATTATTAATTGGCAGGTAAACGCACGAACCAGTAGACCGTGAGACCGACTAATCTCCAGTCGATTTTTAAAGCGAGAGTACTGGCTAAATTTAAATAATGAATCATTAAAATCTCTTTTATTATATTTTACTAAATTATTTTGTCTAGTGGCTAGTGTTGAGGACTCACAGATCAGAGGTCCGAGGTTCGAAACCCAATCTACCCCAACTTGATTTCCATTTTCTATTAGTGAGTTATTTACAACTCGTTGAAAATGGTCGCCAAAATTAATTTATTTGGGTAAATTATAAGAACGATAATATTTTCAATTTTTAAATAATATCTATACCGAGGCGTTTTTATTGATATTTATGGAGTTTCGTAAAAAAATAAAGAAAAATATTATTGAGTATGGATATATCGGAAAGCAAAATGAAAAACAATGATTTCAAAACTCTAGTCCATAAATTAATGACTAAAAGGAATAGACAGGAAGGAATAAGGAATATGTTTCAAATATCAGAATATAATTTTAAATTCTTGAGGGTCCTTTCTCATTTTATTCATGTAGGTATGTTTAAAAATCTTTTTTCATATTTCTTTTTAATTTTGTACACCTATAATGTTTTGATGTGACTTGACAATTGATGTGAAAGTATGTACTATTATGTATAAAATAAATAATACACTGACACTCCGGAACGTGCCTGTGGGCCAGTGGAGTGGCTACATCCACAAATAAAAAGGAAATGATATTGAATGTACCTATTGTAAAAACATGTTTTTGTAAACTATGTATTTGTATTATATAAAGGGTTTTCTTTAAATCCTGTCACATCCGAAACCATGACGATCAGCATGGGCAAGAAGACATATTAGCATGTTTAAAAAAATATTTAGAACAAAGAAAATTTAAAAAAATAAATATTAAAAAAAAACAAATAGTTGACCCTGCCACATCCGAAACCACGATGATCAGAATGACCAAGAAGACATATTGGCACATTAAATTATTTTTTTAGAATCAATAAAATAAAAAAATAAAAAATATGAAAAAAAGCAAATGGTGGCTTACTTCTGCAGGGGAGAAGTGAGGGGAGCGCGGCGCAGTATCAGATTCCTCCCTCCTCCCTCCTTGTTTCTCCCCTGCAGAAGTAAGCAACCATTTGCTTTTTTTCATATTTTTTATTTTTTTATTTTATTAATTCTAAAAAAATATTTCAATGTGCCAATATGTCTCCTTGGTCATTTTGATCATCGTGGTTTCGGATGTGACAGGGTTTAATGAACACCCTGTATAAGATTTACTAAATAAATAAATATATATATTATGACAACAAAATGAACGGAGCACTAAGCACAGTAATTTCTAATAAAAATATGTCAATCGAAGCTAAACTGGCAGTGCACAACGGAGTTTAAGTCCCAACACTTATGTATGGAAGTGAAACATGGAACTGGCAGTAGAAGGATGAAAGCCGAGTGAACGCGGTTGAAATGCGATCTCTTAGACGAATGTGTGGGAAATCAATGTATGACAGGGTTACGAATGATGAAATCAGGCGAGAGTGTAAATCTGAGACAAGTATAATTGATAAGATTAAGAAAGGGTCTCTGAGATGGTTTGGTCACGTAGAACGAATGGACGACGAAAGAATGGTAAAACAAGTATATATAGCGAAAATGAACGGCAACGTTAGACGAAGACGACCAAGGAAGACGTGGCATGATCAGATAAACCAAAATCTTAAGTCTGGTCGTGTCAAAAGCAGACAGAACCGAAGGATATGTATGACAAGATGTATGAATGTGGAAGAGGCTAGGATTGTATGCCAGGATAGACGTTTGTGGCGGTCTATTCTCTCTGCCTACCCCTACGGGGAAATGGCGTGATGGTAGTAGTAGTAGTATATATTATCAAATTTAAGTAGGTACTAACGAATCTAATAAATGTAAATCAACTATAAATTTACCGTGCCGTTTAGATTAAGATGATATGTGTGAAATAGGCTATTCGAGTATCACGTGGCTGGTTTGTTTATTTGGAAATTCTTGTAAACATGAACAGACTTTAGATGAAGGTTGGCTACGGAGTCAAGAGTTGTCCGGAGGTGCGACATGTGAAATGGGCCTTCGCGATAATTTACACGTGCAATACACATGCACATTAATACGTGTACTATCGACCTTGAAGAGCGCAGCGATATTACGTGCATTACAAGATAAAAGAGCCACCAATTGCAGTAAATTTGTATTTATTTTATGTTTACGTAATATCATAAAATAAATATTTATAAATCAAAGACTGTAAATTATTAACAATGAATCAATTATACGAAATGAACCTGGATACATAATAGCCACAAATTACGATTATATTTCTGAGGAATTTTATTAAAGTTGAAAATTAAAGACCAATGAGGAAGTTCAGTGGCTTTTTTTATTTGTTAAAAGACTATTAAAACAAAACAAACAAAAAAAACAAAAAAAAATGTAACGTATTATCAGCGCTGGATTTTTTAAGGTTTCGTATTTTTTTAATTGCTTCGCGTGTGACGTCTCAAGTTCTCTTTCCCTTCTTCTCGATGAGTTCTGCGGATTGGTCAGTTGACTTACCGTAAGCTGGAAATCTACCACAACCCTCTTACCATTGATTGATTCGGAAGAACTAGTGACGTCACGCAAAGTAGTTTGTTTTTATTAAAACCATTTTTTTATACATTTTCAAGAAACTTCGCCGTAAGAATACATTTTTTGTATCCAATTTCCCCAAGGACTGAACTTTCTTGTGTACAGCCACTCCGTATCACTCCACTTATAAACAAATAAAACAAAAATAATAAAATTAAAATAAAATATACGAAATGAAAAAGTTTATTGATTACATTTTAATAAACTGAAACTAAATTATTACTTCCCTAGATAATTTAAGCGCGTCATACCTTTTATTTCAAATTTGTTCATTTGTATATCATAAAAATTTTAATGATTTGAATTTTATCGCTTTATTTTTTCACATTCGCTCGGTAATGTTTTTTATTGTATACGTTCATAAATGTATTTTTTGTAACATGTTATTGATTCCGAAATATGTTTACAATGTGTATTACAGTAGTAAAACAAAGAGAAAAAAAATCAGGAAGATATTTCCACTCACTGTTTTGAGGAATGATTCTATCAAAGGTCGAAAACTTTGATATTAAAATATAAACATTAATTTTTATTAAATCAGTATCAATTAGTCAATTACCGGTCAGGGACAGTAAAAAATAATCAATTATAAGCAGAGTTATGACGTAGACAATATTAATTCAATTTGATATCAACACGTATGCAAAGAATGTTATCAGCTTAAATATATGTTCTACTGGTTTTCTCCGTCTGGTTTTGCGATGAATAAATGCTTATGAAATATTCTTGGAAAAATAAAGACAAATAATTAATTTTACCCAGGAAAAATTTGTAGCACCATTTTTGTGGAAAATCTCCTCAAGAGCGCTGTACAATAAATATCCCCACACTCTTATAGCTACAGAGCGCATTGGCGGTTGGGATTTTAGTTCCCCGTTCCTAATAGATTATTTTTAATTTAAATAATCCATAGAAGCTAGACAAAACAGCTACAGAGTGCACCGATGGTTACAATCTAGCCCCTATTTTCATTATACTAAGAAGAGTTTTTAATTAAAAAAATATTAAAAATTACAGATAGAATTTAGATTACAACATATTCCGCAGCTACACAGCGCATGAACAGTTAAAAATCTAGACCTTATTTACAGTTGAAGATTAAGTTAGAAATTATTGTATAATACATTTAATTTACATAATATGAAAGGTAATATTATCAAACATCTTGCAGCTACAAAGCGCATGGACGAATGGAATTCTAGCAACATAAAGATGATTTCAAAAAGGTTACAAAAAATAAAATTCACCCAACAGTGAGTAGTAAGTTTAGCAAATGTGCATATGATACAACGGCATAAAAAGTAAACAAAAAAAAACTAAAATAATATAAGATTGTACAGGATATATTTTATACTTATATTTTATAAACATAAACGGCAAATCTGCCTTTTACAAACATCTAAAATATTGACATATTTGGCTAAATATTTTATTTTTTTTAAAACATGAATTTCCTTATACCCAAGATTTATAAAAAGAAAATCAAACCAAAAATTATACAAGATTTATATTTTAAAAAATAACCAAAAAATTATACAGCATATTCAGTAGAAAGTTTAAATAATAAAACATTCTACAGCAAAACAACAAGACGATCATAGGTACTGTTTCACACAGCTAGGCTATGTGAACAAAAAACTGTGTATATTACGAAATGCATGACTAAATAACTATAATTATCATTCACCATCTTTGAAAAAGTTCAAAAGGTTTGTTCTACAGGAACAATACCCTACACTAAATATATCAGATACGTGGAAATAACTATTACCGAGTTCATGAAGTCTATTTAATAATGGCATTACAAGTATACATTGTCCGTGAATTGTTGCTACAAAACGGTGGCACCTGTCTAGTCATTCATATGCAAGTTACTATGGCAACACAGTAGAAGTCATTATTATAATTAGCTTTAGCTAATGATTTATCAATGTTTAAAAAAATTAGTATGGAAAATTACTTTATTTCCTGCATCGTAATTATTGTCAAACTGTACTAAAATGTTTAAAACGGAATTCTTAAAGAATTAGGGGTGAACATTAGTTGTTTAACAAATTTATAAAATGAACAACAAAAGTAAAACAAAATGATAAAGGTCGTTCGGAAGAAAATTTTCTGCTCTATAAAATACTGTATTTGCTTTTACGTCAAATACATTATTTATCTGACTACAAGCCTTCAAAATTGAGTGTCAAATCGAGAGAATAAAGGTGAAAACAAATTAGGAAAATACATTATTGATTAATTTGTTGTAAAGTAATAAGAAGAACACATGGTTGATTAATTCGTTGTAAAATAATGAAAGATAATATTTTTTTTACTGATTTGTTGTAAAATATTAAATATGTAATTACTAATACCTAAGGTTAAAGTTTTATAATAAAATACTCATGGCGGTTTTCGAAAAAGGTGTTTTTATTTAATACCGACCCCGATAATTATCCTCAATTATTTGACAACACGTTAGTCAACAACGTATTTTTCTTATTTGTTTTCCCCTTTATTCTCTCGATTGAACGCGAACAGAAGGAGTTCATAAAACCGTTAACCGTAGGGGTAGGCAGACAGGATAGAACACCATATCACTCTGTCTTCGGATACAGACCTCGCTTCGTCTTCACCAGTGGTTCTGACCCTTTTTGTAGTCAGGGAGCATTTTTGATCATAAGGAAAATTGGCGGTACACCAAAACTAAAGATTAAAAAAACACGCAAAGATAACTTTTATTAAAAATAAAACTGATTACTTAGATTAGACAAGTTAAAAATTACATTAATTAAAAAAAAACACCTAATGAAAATTTTTGCCGCAAAATGATTTTATGTGACACCTGAGCTTGTCAGCTTTTACAAATTTTAGTGATATTAAGTCTAATATTTGATATAGCTACTCTCGTGTCTTCATTCAAATTGCGAAGTTGTTGCGTTTCTACGTTTTAATATTGGTTAATGTCGAGAAACCTAGTTCAAACAAATATGAGGTTGAAAACTGTAGTATTTTATTTATTTTAATTAAATATGCATTTATGTTATAAACAGCATACACATAACAATATCGAAATAAACACTCAAAATATGATATTTCAATTGAATCGACATTCACTTCGTAACACTTCATCATAAATTATTATGAAAATAAAACTTTGTTATTAGTGTTACACGACCCCACTCACCCTTTAGACACGCGTCTGTTAACACTCTCTTAGCCGAGCGATGCCGTCCCACACATTAAATCTTAGACTTAATTATTGTAACTTCCACTTATGTGCTAAATTTTAAGAAATAAATTCTACTTAGTGTCCTGTCCCTCATTGATCATGTTTTCATATCTGTACTTTAGATAACTATCCATTCATATGCTACCTTAGATAAGTGGAAAAAAACCCCCCTGCTCTAAGTTTCACTGTTTAAATTCTATGACATTGTGAACAATATTCTATGTTAACTATATTAGTTTTATATCACCCGTCGATGGGAGGAGTGCTCTCCTGAAACTATAGTAGTATTCTTGTAAAATAATGAAAAATGTGTAACACTAATAACAAAGCATTATTTTCATAATAATTTATACACAAAATATGATATATTTATGTTTACATTTTTACATTTTTTTTTTGCACCACAACAGGCCAGGAGGCTTAATTAAAGTGGTGAATTACATCACAGAGCACCCAGGCTTGAGAAAAATTCCATTTTAATTTTTGTGTTCTCACCGGGAATCGAACCCGGAACCTTCCATGCGTGAGTCAAGCGTCTTGACCACTACACCACGGAGGCCGCCAATTCACAGGGTCTGTCTATTAGCTGCGTATATTAACGCAATAACGCAATGCGAATCCCCTGCGTGGAAGTGCTTGTAACTAGTAACCGAACAACGGTTCTCGATAGAGTACTTGACCGCTGTTGTAAGGTAAGCGCACACAACTTCACTTTGCAAGGGTGCTGCCGTCTAGCCATTATATTTGCAACGTAAATCGCACAGTAAATGAGTCGTCATTGAATTTTGGTTTACATAATTTCGCGGAGCACTTGCAGCAAGCTCGCGGAGCACCGGTTAAGAACCACTGGTCTACACTCATGCACGCGCGCCAGTTATTTTGACTTTTGACATGTCTATTTTTAAGTATTCGTTGGATTTGGTCATACCATGTCTTTCTCAGTCTTCGTGGTTTTCTCCATCCATCAACATTTGAATCTTAAATATTCTAGCCGTTTTTTCGCTGTCTATTTGTTTTACGTTTCCAAACCAACGCATACGAGTACATACGTTATGCATTATAAAATCCATATGTTTTTGTTGAAATTTGAAATGTGTCGAAAATAAACTTAGTTTATTTGTACGATTTTTGAAACTGTTGTTTCTGACGCACGAGGCGTTTATTCTGATACACGAAACCTTGAAAAAAGCACGATTACAAATATTTACACAAAAAACTAAGAAGTTCAGTGGATAAATGTATTTATCTATAACGATCGATTAAATATAGTTACTAGTATTTGTTCAGTACATAATCAAAAGAAAATTTAAAAGAGATAATAAAAAGTACAGTCAGGAATACAATATATTTAAGAAAGAAGTGAAAAGTTACATTCATTATTCTTCTTTATGTAGCACTGATTAAAACTGAAAAAAACCGTTCACAATTTATAGATGTTATCCTAAAAATATCGATAATTAAAAATAAAATAAACAAAATATTGTAAGGCGGCCTCCGTAGTGCAGTGGTCAAGACGCTTGACTCACGTACGGAAGGTTTCGGGTTCGATTCCCGGTAAGAACACAAAAATTACAATGTGATTTTTCTCAAGCCTTGGTGTTTTGTGATGTAATTCACCACTGTAATTGGGCCTCCTGGCCTGTTGTGGTGCAAAAATAAATATAAAAAAAATAAACAATAAAATAAAAGATGTCATTCCCCATTATGTACACAAGAATTGTTTATTTCTTTTACGTAATGGGAAACGTTAATGCAACTATATGTATTTGATTAAAATAAAAAAAATGTATTTAGTAGTAATATTGTATTTTTATCTGAATGAAAAATATATAATTTATTTTCAAAAAACAGGTTTTTGTAACAAACTATAGCTGGAAATCGATTTTTCGTGAGAATCAATAGACTAGATTTTTTTAACCTAATTTGATAGTTTGGCAGTTTTTTTATATTTTTTCATTTGTTAATATATTATTAAACGTAAAAAAAAATATGTATTGTATTATCAGCTCTATGATTTTTATAAGTTTTGTATTTCCGATATTACTCCACGAGTGACGTCTCGAGTTCTCTTCCACTTCTTCTCGGTCAGTTCTGCCGATTGGGCCGATGACGGTAAGTAAACCGGAAATATTTCAAAACTCTCTTATCATTGGTTGGTTCATATAACTGGTGACGTCGTTCTAAGTAAAAAAAAAAAAACCTGCATTTTCAAGAAACTTTGCAATATAATTTGATACTCTAATATTTACCGCGCGCAAGAAAACATTTTTTGTATTCAATTTCCCGTAAGGCTGAAGTTTATCATTATCATGACCTCTAAACACAAAATAAACCGATGTAATAACGAACAGATTGAGCGCATTTTTGAGAAAATCATATCGAAGTCCAGACATGTAAAGAATATTTTCCTACTGGTAAAACGCAGTTTAACTTTATATTAATGTTCAAAAAAACACATTCAATTTATTTATTTACTCACAAGTAGTTTATTACGCATTTTTTGATACATAAGTCCCAACTCCATGGGACTAAAAGACCTGTTTTGAGTTGGAACGATAATTAGTTGACACAGCATACGAGCGTGTCATCACAAATATTGTATTGGGTCAGAAACATTATTAATTTCAAAAAAAAAAAAATATGGCACATCAATATGGTAAACAGCAAACTCAAACATTCGGAAAATCATCAAGAAGTTTCCTACGCAAAATCTCTCCCACGAAGGAAAATCCAGTCTTTGACTCCTAGTTTTTTTTCATTGAGAGCTTAATACGCTCTTCCAAAATATTAAATACTCTCGGTGCGATAAAGGAGAGATGTCTCTGGGGAAAAGTCGTAAGGGTTTTAGGTATGACATAATTCGTGCTGTGGCAAAACCTTGTACGAACATTTCACTGAGATCTTTCCTTATTGTTCGACCAGAAGTGTGTAAGTGATTTTTTTAGGTACAGTTGTCTCATATCCAGCACCTTCGTAAATTGGAACAACTGTTTTGACGAGCATGTTGAAAGTCGCCGAATTAATTGAATTCAGAAAATTGGTTAACAACATGACGCATGATATTCGATTTGTTTATTCAACGTTAAGATGAATCTTGTGATCAATGAATCAATTGTACATCGTTATTGAAATGATTATAGTAAATACGTACTTACGAGATTGAAAAACAAACTGTTATTGTTTTATTAAACTCGCAATGTTTTTCGCCGAATTGACGTTAGCTAGAGTCTCTAAAATTTAGCTTGATTAAAATTACAGCTGCCAAACTAATGTCAATAGTGATGGGAAATTACTGATCACTGATCGTGTACCGAGAAAATCGATTTGATCAGTTTTTTCATGCAAACATGAAACTCTGTTTCCGAAAATTGATGTAAAAACGCAAAAACAAACCTATTATAGTGTGTTTAAGACTATTATTCACAAAAAAATAAGACATTTATACGTTTGTCATGAACAAGATTAAATCAATTACTTTTTATTCAAACAATTTAGATTGTATTAAAAAAAAAAATTTTACATGCCAGATACGAATGATTTTTCCTGTGTCAATATAAATCACTCCTTAGACGTCACTACAAAGTTATGTCGTCACTATTGCTGACAACTGTCATTCTAATCAAACTATATTTTAAGGACTAAAGTTAGAATATTTTACATAACGATGTCCATGTCTGCAAACATTTTGAAAACCTCAAAATTTTGTTGTTTAAACTAACAAGGTCTAAGAAGAAGGATAAAAATTGAAAAAAATAAATGTTTCCTGGTAGATTAAATAATTTGGTCAGATACATGTCAATAAAACTTCACAAAAATCAACAGATGTACCAATTGAAGAAATACGGATGGTCGAAAATGGACAGGATGGTGGATGTTACACAGACGACAGGTAAAAGCCTGGACTTCCGCATTCCCTTCTCTAAAATGTTCTCCGTATCAGTTGTAATGTCGTCACTTTAGTTCGTTTTTGTACAAGAGACCATTTTTAACAAAATTGAGTTATATGTACAGAAGTTCTTGGAAACCTTAATTTAAAAAATTCCAATGAAAAATTATTTTTGTTTAACTGTTTAAGGGGTTTTTATAAATGAATTTTGTCTTAAATTGTGGTCATTATTTATGCCTGTTTCATTAAAAAATGTTTGAAGCTCTATTTCTGCAGATTAGTCTTTTGGTCTTTTGGATAAGAACGAACTGAAGCGACAATATTTTAATTCTTATAACTTCCTAGAGGAAATCTTTGTCTAAAAGAATTTGGGCGAACTCAAATATTGTTGATTTGAATGGGTTCATACATATTTTATGCCGACCTTCCAGGAATCAAACCCGGCACATCAAGCAAGGTAGACAACACACTGACCGCACCACGAGGTGGACTAAACTCTAGCTAATTTCCCTTTTCAGGATTTTTACCCAAAAGTAGACATATTTTCATTCGTTTTGTAAGTTTAGTTTTTTTATGTTCCCTTATAGATTTACAATGGCAAAAACTTTTTTTATAAATGAATAACATTTAAACAAAGTTAACAGATCAGTATGTTTCAAGCATTTACAAACAACTTTATCAACCAGAGCGCTTGTGAGCAACCCTCGACCCGTGGAAATGTGGAGATTAGATCATACCAAAATTCGTTAATAATTATCGTATGTGTATGTGATTTATTGAAGTTTTATTTATCATAATACCTAGATAAATAATATTACTGGAGATTTTTTTTAACGAAAATGGTTCTTAATAAGCTATCCTTTATATTTGCCGGCCTCGTGGTATAGTGGTTAGCAAATTCACCTAGCATGCAAGAGGTCTCGGGTTCGATTCCCGACGTAGTTGACGTGAAGTATTTATTTGAAATTGTCCCTGGACTGGCACTTGAAGCGTAAGACTGATAATCTTACCTTCTCGTAACGAATGAAAATGTCGAAATAAGATTGGTGTACCAATGCAGTGCCCTATGCACCATTAGGCTCGGAAAGGGAATGGTTCTGATTATCATCGAAATATACAAGATACTGCTTTTTGTGACATTATTTAGCAGGTGTGAGTGTGATCGATCATGGACTATGAACCCAACAAATGCACACGATACGTTAAAAAATTTCAATCCAGAGTGCGTCAATACCAATGGGAAAAGTTTGATAGCAATTTACTGGTCTAGGACTGATGTTATTTATCAAGAAAACGATTTCAATCCAGAGTGCCACATATTATGTCTTTTTAATTTCAGTTTTATAACTGAAATTTATATTAACATGTTACAACAGAGATGAAGAACATTTAAGAGAAAGCAATATAGAAGTCTAGGCATCTACGGGGCTTATGACCCGCCCATGGATGTTTTTTTTTTTAAAAAATTAATTATATTTATGTTTTTTTACAATAAACATAATAATAAAACAGAGTATTAAAAAAATAAAAGCATAATTACATAGCAATGAAATACATATTTTTAGTAAAAATAATAAACAAAAATCCCACAAAGCCATGGCCTGTTCGTGGGTATATAAGAAAATGTTAATGAATTTTTGCTCCTATAATAATTAATGGACAGTTATAATATTTCTGTGTAACATAAGAAAGAAAAAATAAATTATTCTCTATAAGATAACATGGCATTTTTTAAATAATAATTAAAAAAGGAAATAAAAATAATTTTCAAAAAACACTAAAATATTATTAAAGGGCAACAAAATAAATCATAGAAAAAAAGAGTTCATATCTTTAGTTTGAATCCAGGATAGTGCGTGTTTTTTAAAAGAAGGAAATTTTTGAAAGTTTGGAATCAATGAAATATTATCAGTAAAAAAAGAATTTAAAATATTTGGGCCTATAAAATATGCATGTCTCTGTGCGAGACTCGTTTTACTATGTTTAAGTGGCCACTTGACACACTGTGTAACATTCATTATTCTGCCCATATTTGAACATCTATATTCCTTCATTTTTTTAATATATTGATGCTTGTGAAGTTAAAGAGCTGAAACCTTTATTTATGCGGGTGAGATTTATCTAATTAAATTAATTCACATACATATTAGGCAACGCCAACGCCTGAAAATCTTATTTTTTCAATTTCTATACTTCTTCGTGGACCAGGTGGATTCATCAACAATATTTTGAGTTTGTCCAAAGTTTTGTAGACAAGGACTGGATTCAACTCCTTGGGGAGCTGTTTATATTAACATAGTACAGTTGTAGTTGTATAACTGTTGTAATATGTTAATATAAACAGCTCCCCGGGGAGTTGAATCCAGTCTTGTCTACAAAAATTTGGACAAACTCAAAATATTGTTGAAATTTATAGTTTATATATACGGCGTGCGCTGACTAAGATCTTAAACATGTGTTTATGCGTGGATGGTTATATTGATTAGTCAGTTTGCTTATGAATTTGAGTTTAATATGCCAATTTGAAATTTTTTAACGGTGCGCACTATTATGTCACGCAGAACACTTTATAAACATAATCAGTCATCAACTAAGCAGTCAAAAGTTTCGGATCCGGCGGAAGAAACATTATAAAAAAAATTGTTATTGACTAAGCATGTTTCTTCCGTCCAGCTTTAGTATAGTCATATTTTTATATATGGATGCTAATTTTGATATTCCGGCCCGCAACTCGGAAAAACTTGGCAATTTGGCCCAGCTAGAAAAAGGTTGCCAATGCCTGAACTAGAAGATTAATGTATAAACACAATATATTCATTTTGCGTGTCATAAACCAATCACCACTCAGGTAAAATATGGTAATTGCTGTAATCTGAAAGCACTTTTATATGATATTGGAAATATGTTCCACTTTAGTACTGAAACAATATTTATTTATCTATTAAACATATGGCTTAAGCCAATTACAACAGATAGATGAAGAAACGTATACTCGTGTACAAGAAACTAAACAAAAATAACATAAAACTATGTAACAAAGACAAACAAGGGCAATAAAATAATGGTATACAATATATTCATAAGCACGATCAACATATAAGACTTCGAGCTAATCCATGCCAATCCATCTGCATCCCACACTGTTTTAGTGGCGAAGAGATCTACGAAAAGCCGGAATATCCTTCCCAAAAAATTCTAAGTTGTGTGACGAATTGATTAATCTACACATTCTGGACTTCGGGGCATAAAAACAAAAGTTGCTTTTAGAAGATTTGATTAATAGCAGATTTTGACTTCTGGTGAGACGGTTGGGAACATGAAAAGAAATTAATTGCAACAGAGATGGGACATCAGTTATAGCATTAAGTAATTTAAAAATGCATATAAGATCCATATCAGTTCAAGGTTTATCCAATGAAGACAGATTTAGATTCTATTTCAAAATATGAATAATTACCCCTTTGCAATTCGAGCAACTATGAACGCTTTTTATTTTGATCTAAATTTGATGCAATAGAGAGGGAAGAAAATTTTGAGAAGGTAATATAAAAATCTTGGCTTATGACCTGTCATTGGCTAGTTTAAGTAGCCACTTTACACACTGTAACATTCACCATTTCTCCTATGTTTTAACATCCACATTTCCTCAACTCTTCCATCTGTTGACATTTGTGAAGTAAAAGAGAGGAAACATTTATCATGTGGGTGAGATTCATCCGGCTGAACCAATTCACCTTTACAAAACAATTTTCAAATTTTTACCAGTTAGTTGATTCAACAATGTTTTGAGTATGTCCAAATGTTAGCAGACTGGCCGGATTTCCTCCTAAGGGAGTAATTTAGATCTAAATTTGTTGCAACAGAGAGGGAAAAATGTTTTCTAATTTCTCCTAGGGAGGAAATCCAGCCAGTCTGCTAACATTTGGACATACTCAAAAGATCGATGCTTTTTAGTTCATTTATTGACTATTTTTCCGTATACTTTTTAGGATTTACATAAGAATAACAGAGGTGTCTCAAGCAAATGAAATCCTTTTCTAAGATCCTCACATAATATTCAAATACATTTCCGACTGAAGAAATATGTATGGATTTTTGTGTGCATTTTAATTTGATATTTTTTGTTGACCATCATCATAATCATATACATATATTTGAATGAGTAAAACCGCAATCACTCAAAACTGCTTTTCCACATTTTTCATTAGAACCGCATTATAAAAATCGAAAAATTCGAAAGTTCAAACATCAATGTAGCCATATATGAAGCAAAGTGTGGTCGCATGAAAAAATAAAATCCCCTCTTTACATACAGTAGAAATCTTCTACTCCCCCGCGCAAACATATTGAAATAATGTACTTAGTAAAAGCAAGTCTCCACCGATCAGCGATTTTACTCAAATTAATATAAATATTGATAAATCATCATCATTCCCTTTCCGCACCCAATGGTGCATATGGCACTACATTGGTACACCAATCGCAGCGTATCTTGATCATTTTTGTTACTTAAAGGTGATTAATCTTACGCTTCAGGTACCAGTCCAGGGACTATGAAATATTCTACTGTAAAAAAAAACTCTTTTAAATAAATATTTCATGTCAACCATGTCG
Source organism: Micrasema longulum (assembly GCF_059751315.1). Lineage (NCBI taxonomy): Eukaryota > Metazoa > Arthropoda > Insecta > Trichoptera > Brachycentridae > Micrasema > Micrasema longulum. The sequence goes on from NW_028279003.1 coordinate 388,067, forward strand.
GAAATCGAACCCGAGACATCTTGCATGGTAGGCAAACGCGCTGACCATTACACCACGATACCGAATATTAATAAAAACGATGACACTTCGAAAATAAAGATAGAATTATTATTTATTTTATTATTTTCTACCCTCGAACGTGATTAATCACGTAAGACAGTAAATATTTTAAAATATGCATTCTATCAAATTTATAGTTTTGTATTTTGTTTGATTCATAATTATCGCGTACGTGGCATAAATTAAATTCATTGAATTATCACTTGATGCTAATAATAATGTGACTAAAAATAACAAAATGTATTTCGTGAAACATCTTTTTTTCATCTATTTAAATATATATTCAATTCAATTCAATTTATTTATTTTTAATATTACATATACATGACAAAAATATATTCAATACTTACATTTTATAAAAAAGAAAAAAAAATACACGAAAGAGACTCATGTCGAACAGATCAATATCCAGAGCGATGTTGTTCAGCATGGCGATAGCCCTTCCAACAACAATACATTTTAAGATATTTAATTGCAGAAAAATCCACTTTTTGAAATATAAACCTTGTATATTATAAGCAAGGTAAATAATAAAGCAACTCCCATATAAAAAAATAAAAAAAAGCCCTTCCAACAGGCATAACCATAGGCAGGTTGGTCCTGAATATCGGAATATGAAACAATCTATGCTGACGCTGTCTTAGGTAATTATCAGGAACATACAAACCAATGCTCATCATAATTTCAGAATTATCGATCATACCGCGCAACAATCGATAAAAATGTGTAGTCAAATACACATTCCTTCTAGTCTCTTTATATATATATATATATACACATATATTTATATTTTATACTAGCGGACCCGACAGACGTTGTCCTTTCCGAACGTTGGCAAAAGACTTTTCATTGATAAGTAGGTACCTAGATACTTGTTAGTGATTAAATTCCAAAACTAAAAATTGTTTATATTCAAATATTGAATTCAAGTAAGTACCTTAGTTCTTGTTTATGGTTGAATTCCAAAACATAAAATAAATATTTTTTCAAATATGGCATTCTTTTTGCAAACGTCAAACTCCGGTCTTCTCACCAACAGAGTGGTGTACTAATGTAGGAAAGCGATTTTTTTTAATGTATTGAATTTAATATTATTTTAGTATTATCAAAAAGCCAGTATAAAGAAATAAATGGGTAGAAATTATGAGGAATTTAAGGAATGAATCTGATTGAGATCTACAAAAAACAAATGCTGTTTGTAAACATTCAAAAACAAACCTTTTTATGCACAAAAAACCAACATCTTTCCATTTTTTTAAAAATGCATTCTCCTCGAATGCAACCCTGGTAGATCGATAAATAAAACATTTACGCTCCTTACATCTCTTTTAGATATTAGATTGAAGATTTTAATATCTACGAACATGCACAGCGCAAAGATCTATGTTTCTCTGAAAACCGCACGTAAATCGGTTAAGCCGTTTAGAAGGAGTTCAGTGACATATAAAGATTATACATTGAGGGACCCGCAGTTATATTAGGTCTCGTCTGGTTAGTGTAGTCATCATGTGCTTTTTAAGGTTGATTTTAAATGAGGAACTTCAGCCCTACGGGAAAATGGGTACAATAAATGTTTTTTTGCGCGCAACCTGCCTCTGGTTATGTCCATTGGAAGAGCAGTCAGGCAGCTGAACATGATCATTTTGGAGATCGACATCTTTCATATCAGTGAAACTATGTTTAACAGCTTAAGAGGCAAATACTCTTGCTATTGGAGACTATTATAACTAAATAATGTCGAATCATTGCTTGAGGGTTTCTGGTTTGATATGTTGTCCCAATATAACGCCTGAAATACTTTGTTATGTGTAATTTTATTTTGATAAAATAAATTAACTTGAATTTGAATTTTGAAAAAGCAAGAAAAAAAGCACATCATGGAATTAAAACGACAGCTTAGTATTAATAAAATCAAAATATTTTAGATTTTATAAAACGGTATGATGGCTATTTAATTTTGGCAGGTTCTTTTATGTTTATAAGTTTATTCAAATGTCCAAGAGGTTCAAAAACCTAAAAAAGTTATATTTCAAAACTTATTTTTTGACATTCATCCTTTATATTCTGTACCCCGAAAATACAATATGTATATATGTGTGTATGAATATAATGTATGTTTTAAATACATTTCAAATGCCACTACTCAACACGAAAAAAGTTTCTGAGATATCTCTACATGAGAGAGTACGGATATTATCCTTGGCTCTACCCGGCCGAGTTTCTCCAGGGTATGCATGGCTACAATAGTTTAGTGACTAGAAGAAATGTGTATTTGACTAAACATTTTTATCGATTGTTTCGCGGAATGATCGATAATTCTGAGATTATGATGAGCATTGGTGTGTATGTTTCTAAGACAGCGTCAGCATAGATTGTTTCATATTCCAATATACAGGACCAACCTGCCTATGGAAAGGCTACCGCTATGCTGAACAACATCGCTCTGGATATTGATCTGTTCCATGTATCCGAAGGGGTTTTTCCGGAGCAGGATTATCCTACTACTTTGACATGAGTCTCTTTCATGTATTTTTTTCTTTTTTATAATATGTACGTATTGAATATAATATGTTTGTAATGTATACGTTATATTTAAGTAAACGAATTGAATTCGGGGCAAATATGGGTCATTCTTGGTTGTTACTATAAGCTGTGTCGTGTCTCTGTAATTAATAAAGGTAATTGTAAATTAAAATACAAATATCGCAAAACAATATCTAATTATTCTTGGAAAATACAAGCCATGTTTTGTGTCATAATTCTCCTTAAACGATCTGAATCATTTTTAACGCTAAAGATTCACCTGTCATTTTCCTGAAATATTTATAATCCATTTTACAGTCACGAGTGTGCATTATTGAAAATAAATTAAATAGCAAATTCACATTAAAATTACACAAGCGGAAATGCAATTAATTTTATATTAGATAAATAATAGTGGGTTGCTAGGTGCTACGCCATCTTGCCAACACTGGATTTAACAAATAAGTACATACAAAAAACTGATTACAGGTAAACAGGTACATATTTTTATTACAAAACAAAGTTTTTTCGGAGTTTTTTTTATTAATTAAGTAAAAAATTCAAAATTCAGTCAATGTTTCAAATATATGTTTCACATACGGGTATAAACAAAAGAAAATGAAATAAAAAATGGAACCGTTATTTTTCTAAATAGTTCACGCAAAAAAATAAACTGTAACGGTAAAGAAAAACTTAATTAATGATATTAATTCACAAATTAAACTTTTTGTAAAAATAACAGTTTAAAGTAGCGTGGGCAAGACCGTAGCTAAAAACTTGTCAGGATATATAAAATTGTTTCAGAAACAACAATTAGTTTTCTGTGAAACGGTAATTGTTACTGATACTTCTTTTAAATAACCGAAACTCCCATTTCTAGTATGAACCCATTTTTCGTTACATAAAATATAAAACATTGAATAATTAGTAAAACCATTATTATTGCCAGTATTGAAAGACAAAATATGTTATTTGTATAAATATATTTTTTCATAAATAAAAACAGCAAAAATCATAAAAATGAATAACAATAAAAAGTACACACTTCCAGTTAAAGCTTTTCACAAATATAAACATAATAATAAAACATGTTAAGAGAAACACTTTACACTTAGGAGAAACTATGAAAGGTAAAAACATACAATAAAATAAGAGCACTGCAAGAATATAAATCATTAAGAAAATATATGTACAAAATAGTATGTGCAATGGTAGACTCGTATTTTAAATAATGTAGGTATCTAAACTAAAAAATAAATAAAGCAGCCCAGTATGACCGATTATACGTTTTTCAATTTTTTTATTTTAAACTTCTTGTACATAATATAATATATATATATATGTATATAACTACTACTTAATTAATTTGTTGTATAAATAATTACTTGTAAATTGCTGTAATAAGTATAAATAAATAAATAAAACTATATATGTATATCATCTTTGAATAAACTCAGTAGGGATGATTAATAATTAGTATATTTGTTATATTGCTAATCGAAACATAAAATTATTTATTAATCTATTTATTAAATTATATATTTTAAATTATATATTCCATATAAATGTTTAAATATTTTTACTTTATTGAATAATTTTATTTTTATTTTTACTATCAAAATTAATTACTAAATTAAATCATAAAATTTTAAAAGAAATAAATTAAAATTTTAGATACATGATCTTATATACCTTTGCTTCACCATGTATTATTAAATAACTTATCTGCATTGTTTTTCTTGACATGTGCAAATTTTTATTATGCGTTTTGTAAATTGATTTGTAGTAATATTTATAAACGTATCGATTTTAGTATGGAAGAGTCCCGACTTAACACGGAATTTCATAGTATTAAAAAAAAATTTTTTTTGGTACACAAAGAAATAAAAAAAGTTGCTTAAATTAAACCGTATATTGTGTGTATAAAACGGCGGGCTTATTGCCAAATGTCGATTTCTTCCAACCAACAAATATTACTTTCATGTATAAAAAATATCAAAGTACACTGCGGTTATTGTGCTAAAGCAGTACATATGCACCATTAGGTGCGGATAAGGTAATGATGTCACTTATCAATTTTAGACTTAGTTAATTTTCGCGGTATGCTCAGGAAATGTTTAATTGAGAAACAAACACAAGTCGAAAGTATTAAGCTATTTTAGACTACCGAAGCGTCACGCGTTGAGTGCTCTATTTTAAATGTGACAATAGAAAACATTGTATAATTTTGGTATAGAGTTACTAAACACGGTGTCCCTGAAAATTAAAAGAATAAGTACAACAAAATAATGTTAAATTAACTCTTGTTTTTTATTTAAGTTTCCAATTATAAAATAATATAAAATATTGCTCAGTACTGGTAAATTTGCTTGACTCACACATACAAACCGGACTATTTTTTTGTTTCATGAATTCTCATTTAAAAAAATATTCAGAAAACATATTAAACTTACATAATTTTATAAAATGTTTCCAAGGCGTTTTTGGAAAAAGAAATTAGGGACAATATTTATTTATAGACGTATTTACACTTTAATGATTATGTACGAAAGCGCAGTAAAAAAGATGATATATTATAATTTAACAACTTAGTGGAAAAAATAAATACAACCTTATTTTTAAAATTCAATATGAAAAAACTAAGAAAAGATATTGAAAATTACATTTACACAATAAACATTAGTGGTGAAACGGATGGTGGTTTAGCCGGATACCGAATACCGGATATCCGTCGAGCCCCTAAGCCGGATATCCGGCCTATTGTCAAAAAAACAGTAAAAAACCCCGGTACTCAAATTTCTCTCATAGCTAAAAAACAAAACTTTAAATGTCCGTAAAATAAATGGGGCGAAAACACTTTCATTATATTTTTAATTATCACTTATCGATCAAAGAATAGCATGTAAATATGGTTTATATGTTTATTTTTAAATAATTATAAAGTTTTGGGTATTTTCACCCTTTTCACTTCTATGGTGTACACTAAAGAACGTTTTTACGAAAAAAAAGAAAAATTTTCAAATAATGAAGGTTACTTTCTTTTTGCCACACACAATATCCATAAATTAATTTAGAGGCGTTGATTTCATAAAAATTTTCGCAGTCCAATAAAGTTTGTTATATTTATTTATTTACACACGGCATTTCTGTCATTTTTCTATTATTGTTATTGAAAGAGTGTTTATAAAAAAATACATTCACATAAGTAAATAAACAAACACCGACATGCTTTATACTTAGCGAATTTAGACTAAATGATCACCAATAAAATAACCAACCATATTATATTGAGCTATAATCCGGTATCCGACCGAATATTGAGCTACTATCCAGTATTCGGCCGTATAAGAAAATTGGGCAGGATAGGCCGGATACCGGATAGTTACCGGATATCTGTTTTATCTCTAATAAACATTCTCAATTATTTATTCAAAGTTCTACTAATATTTTATTTTATATGGAATTGGTACTCTAAATTCTTGTGGAAATTGAGTTAACTGTTTGATTTAATAATAATTTAAATTCACCGATTACCCGCATGCAGCGGCTTGCAAATCAATGGCACATTTCATACGATAGTGAATGGTTTTACATTGCGTTTTACACACGTGTCAACTACATTGTTGCCTTCAAAATTCCACATTTTACTAACGTACCCAACTCGTAACTATTGTTGGAAAAAGATCAACAAGATTCATGTACGCCCACACAAACGGAATTTAATTTATTTTTGAACACATTCACGTGATTGTTTTGTCTGCCAATACATACCTACCGAAAAATACCTGCCAATACCTAACTACCGAATCGAATGAAAATACTTTCCATCTGCTAATACCAGATGGGTTAACATAAAACTAACATTTTTCATTGAAAAGCAGTGCATTAAAACTTGATTGTTTGAGAAAAAGACCCAATTTAAACAAATAAATGTTAATTGTTTCTAACGTTGATATTTCAGCTGAAAAAAAAACTTTACGAAGGTATTATGGTGTTCTAGGAATATGTCGGGCTTATGACCTGTTATCGGCTGGTTTGAGTGATAGATAACCTGTCTCCAGGCGTATTCAAAATATTGTAAACAAAACATAATTTCACAAAATTAAATACAAATTAGGACTTTTTAAGTATGATGTCTTAAATTGTCGGCAATTTATAAGTTTTGCGGGGATTTCATAAATAAATACTAATAATACGCATACGTTGAGTAAAAAAAAAAATATTCAACTAAGTAAAACACCATTGCGTTGTTAAGAAATTACTGTTACTCGCGTTTTTTTACGATTCACAAAAAACACAAAACAAAAAATCAACATTGTAACAAAGAGTTTTCTTTGATAATGACTTTGTATAACTACGAGTACATATATGTGTCATAAATGTTTTGTCATTAATTAATTAATTTTATTTTATTCTTATCTTACGTAAAAAGTAATTCTTAAGCGATGTTAGTAAATGATAGAAAGTATTTTCTTATAAAATATTAGGTTTATAGGTGTTTTAACAGGGTTGTTAAATTTTCATATTACTAAAAAATTCTGACAAAGAAGGCTTCGTAAATTAAAATCGTCAAAAAACGTAAAATTTCTTGAGAGTCTTGTCTGATTTTCAGTAGATTTAGTCTAATTAATGATTCAAGGCTACGACAAAAAATTCTTTAGGACCAGAAAACATTTATAAAATATATATTTGAAGCACTAACATTGTGGTTATTCATTACATAATTCAAATTAAAATACTCTGTTTTTAACTCATGGTAATAGCCCACACGGAGATAAATAATTCTAAGATTACTAGCCACGAAGAAAACTACAGATTTCAGCAATGCAACGGGCCGTAGGTACTTGGATTAAGTTTTACGTTTGTTGTCAAACTAAAAACCAAACTAAAACCAAACTAAAATCAAACTAAAACCAAACTAAAACCAAATAAAAAAAATTAAACGCTTTTGTTCTATGCAATAGAGCTTCTCTAGAGAATTATTACTCTAAGGGTTTTAACCATTCATTATTACGTATTTGATTGCCGACCTAAAATTCTCAATTATGCATCGATAAAAGTGTACGAGTACCTCCGAAACCGGTCGGCAATAAAATAAACAATAATAAGCTGGAAATAACTAAATTTTTTAAATGTAAATTTTAATGAAATAATTATTTGGTTATTTATGTATGGTACTAAGGGTGAAATCTTTGGAAACTGGTTTGAGGTTAAATATTCGTTGCATTTCCGTCAAAATGCTAAAAAAAGGTTGCCATTTAAAAATAATTACGAAAAAACGCATTTTTTTCCTTTTGACAAAAACGAGACAATTATTTGACTTTCAAATTTTTAAACATATTTTTTTTGTGCAACTGGCCGGTTTAAGATGACTGTATTTCGAAAGCTTTTCTGTTTTTCTTCCATGCACTTGCAGTTTTACATGTTTAGATTCATGAAAAACCGTACGTATACCATAATAACTTGTGTGCAGTGATTTTTTAATTTGATTTATTCATTTGGGAACAATAATAGATTTCAAGCTATATACATACAAAACAAAATATTAGGTATTTGGCCAGTTTTGTATAACTGTTCACAGCATGCAAGATTATGTTTTAAATGAGGAAATTTAGTGCTACGGGAAGTTAGATATAAAAAATGTTTTCATTCACGCGGTAAAAACTAGAGCATTTGTTTGTACGGCGAAGTTTCTCGAAAATGTATGAAAAGCATAAAAATAAAAAACGAACTATTTTGAACATCGTCATAAGTTTACTCGAATAAACAAACAATAGCGTTGTGATACAATTCTGGTTTCCGGGAAGCCACTGGCCAATTAGCAGAACTCTCCGACGAGAACCTGTGACGTCACGTGTGGAGTAATTTTGAAATTATAAAACTTTGAAAACTCATCGTATTGATATCATATTTTTTTTTTTTTAATTTTCGGCTTAGTTTGATTGTCTATTAACAAATAAATAAAAAAAAACAACTAAGCTGAAAATAGTTTGACGAGTAGACAAAAAAAAAGACAATTTAATAACATTTTTCCGATTCTTTTTTTTTTCATGAAACTCAAATAAATAACGGTAGAAAAATATGTTTAATATGATTTATTACTATAAATTTATTATGGATTTTCATATTCTAAATGCTTGCCAATGTTGTTTAGGTGAAGTTGTAGATGCTTATCGATACATAAGACGAATCATCACAAGAAAACTGCGAGAAATATAATTTAAAAAAAAACAGGTGATTTAAAAAATGTGTTACTAAAAGAGAAAATGAATTATAGTCCCAGTAACTTGTATGGTGGGAAAACAGCACAAAAACGTGCAATCTCAGTTAGAATTATTATTCATTAACAAAGCTGCAGGTAAAGAATTTATATGAAGGAGACAATGTTAGCAATTCAAACAAATTCAAATAAATTTGCTGTTAATATTTTATTTTTTATTTTTTTTTATTTTTAGTGTTAAAAACTCGAAAGAAAATTAAAATTAAGCTTACCTACAAATTTATTTGATAATATTATAAAGATTTTTTTTAAAACATGTCAACACTTTTGCAGAATGAGGTTATTTAGAACCGGCATTCCCTATATAGGAACAGATAGATTCGAACCAATACAATGTATTATTATTAATAATATTAATTACTGTATATCATAGTTACTGTATATTATAGTAGAAATATTGGTTTGATTTCATTTTGCATAAATATTATGGAAAATAAAAGTATTTTGTCTACAAACTTAAAATATTGCAATAAAACCGACTGGTCGAAGAAGTTCAAAAATTCTTTATTTTTCAGGCGTAGCCTAGTATGTGAAATAATTCAATCTGATGAATCTCTTCACAGCAATAAAGGTTTCAGCTCTTTAACTTATCTAAAATCAACAGATAGACGAATTTAAGAAATATGGGTGTTCAAACATAGGAAAAATTGTGAATGTTACACAGTGTGTAAAGTGGCCACTTAAACCAGCCAATGACAGGCCAAAAGCCCCGTAAATGCCTAGTCTTCCATATTCCGTTCTCCAAAATGTTCTCCACTTACGTTGTAATTTGTTTTTAAAAATATGTATTTAATTAAATGTAAAAAGAATCGCAACGAAAATACAGGATTTCTGGAACATTATTGAGCGTTATATTATATCCATCAATTTAATGGTAAAAATAAATAAATGGTGTTATTTCTACCTTTTCTTCTGTCCCTCTATGCTGCGTGTTTCCTTGCCAAAATCTTCTTGTAAATCCTTTCACGTGTCCGGTGAGCGATTGCCGGAATTCGAACCCAGGATTCCAGCATAGAGAACCGTAGCCGAAGACCCACAATGCGGGTTCAGCTTCCTTCGAAACGTCTGCGGCATTTTCCTCAACTTCGAGGCGATTCGCCTCCATATTTATTGCGTCAGCTTCACTCATTTCGTCAAAATTTAACTAAATGTACAACCAATTAATTATATGTATTAAAATGTAGTCAAAGTTAGCTGTAGTTGTCACTCACAATAACAAGAAACATCTCGTTCATGCCAATTGTCAATCACAAATATGATTATTAAATTAAATAATAATTCTCGAGTTAAATTCCTTCGTGTACAGCACAGTGAATAAATTTGTTAGATTTAAACGCACTAATAACTCGCGAAAGCATGTTCAAGTAAGTTTTATGTTATGTTTTAGCCGATTCGCGATCGTTCCGAGATGTGTCAAAACACAAAATATCTATTTTGACAGCCAGCTACTAGCACGTCTCGAGAACAACATAACAGAACGATCCTCCGCGCTGTCACTTTGTTAGGAAACGCGTGGTTGAGACGCATGCGCGCTGCTGACGGGTTCCAACGACCAATCAAATCTCTTTGTTTCACGCTTGCAACGGTGCCGCAAGAGATTTGAATCGATTGCGTTGACAGCTGATGCAATATTGATGGCTGATTTCCGTTCATAAATTTTCTGAAATTGGTTACTCATTAGTTCATTTACCATTTTTAGGTAGGTTTTAATGATAAATCCTTTGCAGTTTAATTTGAATTTATTAATCCTTTATTAATGAGTCTGTAATAACTTATTCACATATTAATGGTAGTAGCCAATTTGTACAAATTTGAATTATTTTTGCATTCCTCAAAATCCAGTGATAAAAATAAATGGGTAGACATTATAAGGAATTTAATGAAAACATTTGATTGAGATCCTCCAAAAATGAATGTACGTGTAGAATTTTTTAGTGGCCTGTCAGGTATCCCCAACGTTAGCAATCACTCCGGCGAAAGTCTCCCTGTCTTGTCCTGAAGCCAGTCCAGTTTTGTATATTACGCAGGCAGGACATTTGTCTTCTCCCAGCTCCTCAGTGACCCTCAATCTTGCCCTTCAAAATTAAATGAAGCGAAAGGTAATATTCTCCGCGCATTATATGCCCCAGATACGAAATTTTACAAACTTTCATGGTGGTTAAGAGTTATCTGTTCGTTCTAGCTCGAATTCTAGATTTCTGAGTTCGTTATTAGGTCTGTCCAGGATATCTTAAGCAATCTGAGATGCAACCACATCTCAAAAGCCTTCAGCCTGTTCATAGTTTTTACCTTTGCCAGACCACTTGCCACTTGCCTTATATTCGCGTTTTGATAAATATATTGCCAAAGAGGGATTTAATTTTGTTAAAAGCAGCCCTTGCTGCCTCAGTTCTGCAATTAATTTCCATATCTAGGTAGATTGTGAACATTAAGATACTAAATTTTTCATATCCAAAAATGGGTATCCTTTATTTTTTGTAGTATATGCATGCTCGTTGAATACAGCCCTGGTGTAAAAACTCAGTAACTACGGATATGTACGTTTTTGTGTCACTACTTTAAAACATTATTTTACTCTATTTTAAAAATATTTTTTACTAATGGAACCAACAAAAAAAAACTATGCAATACTCCCCAAAAATAGCATGCATACTTACACAGTTACCTGTTTGTATTTGTAAGACTTTTTTATTTTACAATCCAGGGGCAGATTTGAGGGGATAATTAAATGTCCCCATAAATGCATTATAGAAAAACGTTATTACTATAAATACTGTGCTGTATTTTACAGGGCGTTTTATTTTTCTGCCAGCATTTTGGCGGTGTAGAAAGAAAAATATGAGACCCGGAAATCCTGTAATTTCAAATCATATTTAGGTAAGAACTGTAAAATGAGCAAATTGGGTTAGAAACTGCATACAACCTCCTGTTTTTTAAAAATTAGATCTAAACGTTGAGTAATAATTTATAGATATTTTTTTTCAAACAATCGAATTTTGGATTATGCACATCACTATTTAATTTTGCAGATACTTGTTTTATTGTTATTTATAACCAGTTGAAAAAGGACCCAAAGCTGAAATTTTTAAACTTCTTTCAATATTCGATTCCATTTGGTTTTAACAGTTTTTGCGATTAGGTTACTAACGTCCGGTATGGTCTAGTGGCTAGGATACCTGGCTCTCACCCAGGAGGCTCGGGTTCGATTCCCGGTACCGGAAGTATTTTTTTTCATTTTTCTGGAAGTTTTATTTATTTAACTTTTTGTAAATAATGTTATTTATACATGGGCGGGCTTATTGCCAAATGGTAATTTATTCCAACCAACCAATAAAATAAAAGTTTACACAAACAAAACAAACCATCACGCCGTTTCCCCGTAGGGGTAGACAGAGAGGATAGAACGCCATAACACTCTATCTTGGCATACAGACTTCGCTTCCTCTACATTCATACATCTTCTCATACACGCACGCCGATTATTCCTACTTTTGACATGTCCATCTTCAAGTATTTGATGGACTTGATCGAGCCATGTCTTTCTCGGTCTTCCTCGTTTTCTGCATCCATCAACATTTGCATCGTAGATCCTTTTAGCCGTTCTTTCGCTGTTCATTCGCTCTACATGTCCAAACTAACGCAGCACCCCATTTTTGATCCTGTCAATAATAGTTTTATTTTTATAATTCAAGTTACAGAACATATTCAATAGAAAATAAAGATTAAAAAGCTAAAGATATAAAAAAATATAAATAAACGTATTTGTTCGTAAATTAAATCAAAACTATTACTCAATGGATACCGAATTTGAAAAATAAATCATGTTAAAAAAAAAGATATTTTGTCATGAAGTCATAATACCTACAATTTTTTTTTACAATACCCTATTACCTACGTCAGTTTAAGTTTTTACAAGACGAATGAAATTCACATTAACACCATCTGTTTGCAAAACTTAAAAGTAAGATGTAAAGTAAGTCGTCGAGATATTTTGCTTCATCGCTAATGACAAAAATATTAATAGATGCCTCTATGATATATATATATATATATATATATAATTTATTTTTAAATAAATTCTGACCGATTATTTATTCATCAAAAAAAAAATTATATACCTACGCCCGAAATAATAAAGCAGATGTTGTCTAAAGTATTTTTTTTTTATATTTCTTTTTTCCTGCTATGCTAGTTTTGTTACATGTTTCAGCACTTTACCCATAGATGGCAGTAAAAATGTATGGTTGAAAAAAATGGGTATTAAAAATAGCGTCGACAAATAATAAAAAACTTTAATTTCAATATCAAACTTATCACTATACTTGCTTACCTTTAAATTCAACTTCGTTATTTAACTTTGATTGCAATAAATAGTTAACTATTTAAAACATAGATTTGCAAAAACAAAATTCTTATTTCACATTGATATATTAAATTGCCTCTGAACCTCGATTACAATGAGTTAACATTTATCTTAAATTTCATCTACAAAGTAAAATTAAGTTTTCTGGATGAAAAGCAGAATATGCATATAATTTTTTCTTCTAAACATATTCTATTATAGAATACTTACAAAGATATTTCCGTATTATATATGTTCGTGCCATTTATATGCCGATGATTTGCAATTATATATACATTTCGAACCCGTTGACATTGTTGAAACACATTACATAAGCAATGTCACTTGCACTTGAGCATATCTCTTCATTGACAAAAAAACAAGGACTTCTCATAAATCCAACAAAAATTGTACTTGTTGGTAGTGAAAAATGTATTCAAAAGTTAATGTTTCCACACGTCCTCTTTTCAAAATAGATGGTACAGAAATTCCATTCATGACTTCAGTCAAAAACTTAGGTATTATCATTCATAAGCATTTAGGGTGGCACAATCAGGTTAAAGAAGTTAGCCGTAAACTTTATAGCAGTTTGCACTCACTTAAAAGATTACTGAATTTTTTGCCAATTAATGTTCAGCAAACATTAGTCCAGAGCTTACTTCTTCCCCTCCTTAGCTATGCAGATGTATGTTATCTAGATGCTAACTCTGAATTACTTGATAAGTTGTAACGATTGCAGAATGTTGGTATACGTTATATCTTTGATCTTCGCAAATTCGACCATTTAACTGAATATCGCACGTAACTACACTGGCCCAGTATCAGGCATAGAAAAAACATTTACATTCTATCATTAATTAATACAGACAATTTTATTTGACTAAAAATATAATACTATTAACTTTTCATTGTAATACGGGCCTAGAATTAACACCAAGTTTTCACAAATTGTCACATTGTCAGTTAACAACAAAATTAAACAGTAAACATAATAACTCTTTTAATTGCAGTTCATAAGCCGTATAATTGCTTAGACTTCAATACTGTCCCTTCAAATAGTCTCCATCTCGGTTGAAATGTCTTAAATTAATAAATAATTAAATAAGGTATTTTGGATCTCATTAGAGCGGTATGCCAAAGCCAGATATGTTGGTGATGCGCCTTATAACCTCTGACCTCTTTGCCATAAGTAAGTCTGGTGTGTGTATGTATGTTTATAATATATATATATACAGAATACAGGTACTGTATATGCGCATATATATATTAGTATATTGTATACACTAACACATAACTGTAGCTTTGGACGGTAACTTGTTGCTTGTAACCTGCAAGTTGGACGGAGTAATGCATTACTCAGTCAAGCAACAGGACACTCGATACTTATTACGAGTACCTTAGATAGCGTCAATGTAGAATACTGACTGTTTCCAATTCAATATATAAGAGTCAGAGGCGGTTCTTTAGTACGTGCATAAGTGCAATGCACTGCCAAGTAAAAATTTGTGTAAATAAATTAGTAATTTTTTTGATAGTAAAACTATGTTATAGGTACAAAGAAACAGAGATTCGTTACAATATTATACTCGTAAACATCATAATATTCAATACTAGCTCCAAAAAATCTAGCGAAATCGACTCTAGCGGACGATTTTCTAATCTTGTCTACGCATGCGCTATCGTCCCAGTGCATATTTTGTTTTGCACAATCCTTTACGTATGAATTTTTATGAAATATACCATATCTCCTAAAACCTTCATTTAAGCGAGACAGACAACGCTTCATACCAATGAATTGTGCGTTAGATGGAAGAAGATAATAAACATATTCCGGGTATTGCCAACGCATGCACAGTTTTGAAGCTTGAAGTTAGTTTGTAATGTCACTTTGAACATGCGTAATGACATGATATTAGTACGAATTTAGTTACCTATAACGTGCGTATTATGTTGTGCGCATTTAGCGTTTCTGGTTCCGATACGCGGGCTGTCAAAATATTGCTCGTTTATCACGTCAGACTTATCATAATATTGCAAAACTTAATAAACAAGTTGACAAAATGTAAAGAAATGCACTGCCAATGTTTTTGGTCAGGCGCCGCCAGTGAAGATCAACCTGCCAATGGTTATGCCTGTTATAATATAATTCTAATTATTATTGATTATTCAAATATGCTGGATAAGATGAAATGTTGGTATCGTAGGAAATGAAAGAGCAGATGAACGAGCAAGAGTCGCAACTTGTAAAATAACGGCACCTTTCTTCTCAGAATCCCCCTTAGCTTTGCCAAGCGCAGTATAAAACAAAATACGCAGCAGCGTTGGGAGATCTACAGGTAAAATCACTAAAATGTTCTCAACGCTAGTTGATACAGCAAACTTCAGTCGTCATCACCAAAGTACTTTCGGAACGACCCAAATCTTTACCGGACACGGAGCTATGAGAAGTTACCTATATAGGTTTAAATGAAATAATGATGACTATTGTCCATGCGATGATCTTTCTTCACAGAGTTTCGAACATTTGTTATTTCAGTGCTCATTTTACAGTTTACAACGCCATAATCTTGAAGCAGCATGCAGGAAAGATGAAATATATGTTCGTGTGAAAGATACAAAAGCAAAATAAGAAATTCGTTCACACAGTAGGTTATTGGCAGGGATTAGGATTACACGCTAGTTAAATGGTCGGCGTAGTTATGATTTTTAATTAAAAAAAATTATAACGGGCGTAAATTATATCTTATTTTTTATAAAATACGTTTAAGAAATTATTTAACAGTATGTGTCTGTGTTTTTTTTCTATTGAATAACTTAAGAACTTAAGAATATTCTTTTTTTCCTTAAGGCAACTCGATGTTACATCACCGCGCGTAAATATTTTTTTAGCACAGCTTTTTGAGAGTTAGCCGGCCATAGCCGACTACCCCGCCAGATCCTCACACAATATTTAGACCAGTAAGAAGGAACATAGCCTTTGCAGTAAATAAAAATCTTGTACATAATGAGCAATGCAAAAAATAAGCAACTGCCCGTATTCATAATTATTATTTAATTTATTTTTTATTTGTTTATTTTATGTAATACATTACTAAATTTTAAATACATGTTAAATTAACAATTATTTTTTTGTTGGTTTTGAACGCTGTTAATGCTGACTTTCACCAAATTATTATTCGTTCTCGCGTATAATTAGAATTTATAATATTTTTATTAATTACTTATGCGTCACGGATTACGGAGGGAAATCTATAAAATTGTTATAAAAGGAAGAAAAATTTAAATTTGGTATTTTTGGGTAAAGTGGGGTTGACCGAATTTTGCTTAACAGCCTCCAGTTCATTCGTGCTGTACCGAGTCTGGTTCGCGATCCTAATTACGAAAACAGTTGATTTTATGATTTGTAGACAGTAATTTATAATGATTACAGAGAAATCGACAAATTTATTGTCTGTTTTTACCATTATCCAAATAAAAACGAATAAATTGTTTATGTCAAATCGGTGTTGCTAGCTAAAGAGGCGGCTGTGGTCTGATAAAAAGTAAAGAAATTAAACGATGTTGCCATTTTAAAATGCCGTTCCTTCAAAATCGCCACGCAAAAATAAGAATATATTAAATAGACGTTTGATAAAAACAATTATTTTCTAAGCTTTTCTAATAAAAAATATATTAAGTGTTAAGGTAAGTTGTGTCTGTTTTTTCCAAATTTTAAAATGAGCGCCAAAAGTTTTAAAAAAATATGATAATGGTACCTACGTCATTCGAAAGAAAATTTTCTGTTCTACTAGGTCTCATATATTATTTTATTTTGTTTCAAACCTTCAAAATGGAATGTCAAGTAGACGGATGTGAGCACTTTCGATACCTCCTTCTGTTCGCGTTCCTGTACGGTGAGATGCTATGAATTATTGACTAATTTGTTGAAAAAAAGAACACCCAAATGTATAACACCCGATGCTTAAGTTTTTTACAATTAAAATGTAATTATTTTTCGACCGGCAGATTACGCCTCTTGAAATTTAAAATAAAGAACAGAAAACTTAAAAAAAATAAAAAATAAAAGACATACAAGCATTTTAAATCACACCAATTTTGTGGTATTTTTCTTAAGTTAAAACATCCCTTCAATAATTGTTTAATTTTTTTTTAATACTTTACATAATTTAGATCAAAACCCTTTTTAAGGAATAATAATAATTAATCATTAATATATAATAATTTTTGTTTTTTATCGTTCCCTAGAAATAATGTTTTCGTTATAAATATTTCATTTCTACAAGATGTTTTTACAAAATTTCAATATTTATATAAGGCAGTTGAGGCAAATAAAAGAAGATTTTTTTACTTTTCATCAGACTATATAGCCTCGAGAGGAAATGCGGACTGACTTTTCTTCATATGAGCGTATTCTCGTATTTTCTCACTATGGCACTAGGGCAGTGTTTTTTACACACTAAAGATATTAACCATTGGCGTGTCTATAAAATTGCTCAGTTTTATCTGCTGCCTTTAAACATACGGTAACATGCAAACACGCTGAACATTTAATCCTGGTATTTTTTCTTAAAAAAACAGCAAAATTCGTTCAGTTTTGGGGTCCGGAAAACGGGATAACGAAACGAAGATTTTGTCGATTTTAGTTTTAGGCATAGACGCGCAGTTGTCTTTTTAGCACAGTGTCGGGGGGGGGGGGGGCATTTGCGAGGGAGTGAAAAACAATTTTCAAATACCTAGTCATAAAAATTGTCTGCTACGCATTTTCTCTTAGCATATACAAATTTGGCTACAAACACCGACAATTTTTTCACTCCCTAGATCTGTTATTTTCAAATGGCTGAATTTTCGAAGATTGTTGACTCATCTTTGTTAAGCTTTATTTAAATATTTTGCAACTGTACTTGCACCAGAGCTAAAATAATTATTTAATATTTAATTTGAAGTATAGGTATTAGCAAAACCTGGTATGTTCAAATTATAAATTTAAAAGTATTCGATGTAAAACAATTTTAATCGGAATAATTTAATTTGAAGGAAGTTCAATAGCTAACTTAAAGAAGTTATAGATGAAAGACTTTTCATTAATAAAACAATATCAATATAGACATGCCGTCTCTGGTATAACAGTTCTGCGTGTGAAATAAAACCAACACCCTAAATGAGAGCTTTCGACTTGTAGGATTAGGTTGTTGGGGGTTGGAGTTCCTACCCTAGTTAGAGATTGACAGAGAAGACACGAGGTAGTTGGTTAATGCATATATTTATTACATGGCGAATAAGATACGACACTTCGTTGAGGAGCGCGTGAGTAATGGAGATGAGGAGTTGACGTGATTGCACTTGAACGTCGTCGAGCTGGACTGAAGTGAACTGAACTTGTTGGGCTGACTGACTTGAACAGCTGACTAACTAGCGTTGCGTCCTTTGGTCTCTTTATAGACGCCGTTCTTTTGTAGTTCATTTTTTCATCCAGCTATAGAGATAAAAACGCATCGGTTAATGTATTAAAAAAAAACATATATATTTTTTTAAAATTGCGAGTTGCGTAAGCGTTCTTACAATTAACCTATTATCAATTTCAATTTTGAAGACTATTTTCAACGAATTGTAAATAACTCTTTATTAGAAAATGGAAATCAAGTTGGGGTAGAGTGGGGTTCGAACCTCGGACCTCTGATCCGTGAGTCCGCAACCTAGCCACGGGACACCTGATTAAAATAATATCATCATCAATATCGTTCCCTTTCCGCAGCTAATGCTGCATAGGGCACGGCATTGGTACACCAATCGCAGTGTATCTTGATCGTTTTTGTTACATGAAGGTAAGATGATCAGTCTTAGGCTTAAGGTGCCAGTCCAGGGACTATGAAATATTCTAGTGTGAAAACACCGTTTAAAAAAAATATTTCAAATCAACCATGTCGGGAATCGAACCCGAGACCTCTTGCATGGCAGGCAAACGCGCTGACCATTACACCACGAAGCTGACAAATATATATTTTTTTAATCAAAATCATTATTTATATTTAGCGAGTACTCTCAGGTAAAAAAACCTGTAAAAGAAAATCGACTGGAAATAAGTCGGTCTCATGGTGTACTGGTTGTTGCGTTTGCCAGGCATTGAATAAATAAATAATTGTAAGACAATAAATATCGATCCACCGTAGTGCATGTCGTGTAGATTTTTGCCGTGGTGTGAAATGGGCCAATCATGCGATATCACGCAGTGGGCTCGTGGTTTGCACGTGCACAGCGGTCGTCTCCGTGAATGCACGATAGTTGAACGTTTATCAAAATGACGATTTGGTAAAAAAAAAGCGTTTTGAAATAGTATAAATACGATGTTTTAGCAGTAAGCCGAAGAGCATTTATTATAATGTATCGTGTTAATATTTAGAACAAATTTCAGAGATAACGTTATATGAGTCGTGCATGGAAGTGAAATACAGAAATTACATAAGAAATATTAGCGAAACGAAGATGTTCACTTCGTGATTAATATAGAAGCGGGTTCATTACGAAAGTGTATTATTGATTATATTCTCCGTAAAATAGACAGGTGCGCAATAAAACAATTATCTCCGAGCTAAGTGTTTTGCGCACTCTGATAGCCAATAAACTACGTTGTGGCCGTATCACACAAATCAGAAAACTGACAAAGCAATGAGTTTCCAGGGGCGAATCGTCCAAATACGCGATTACGCACAGCTTACCATCATAATTTACTCCCGATAATAATGTTTTATACTAACCCTGCTTATTGTAAAATAAATAAAATAATTCTTATTTATTATAAATTCCCACAAAAAAATATTTATGAAGTGCGCCCAGCGTCCAGCCCGTTCTCAGTGAACGATGAAACTAGCTGATTACCTCAGCTTATTACTCCATACAAAAAATACACTATATTTTACATCTTTAACCCAGTCAGGTTTTTTAGCACTAAAACAAGCATGCGGATTACAAATATTATTTGAAGATTGTGTACTTGGAAACTAGTATTTTAAACAAGATTTTCGAAGGATTTTTTTTTTTGATAGGATACCGCTGATTTACTATGTATCACATAGGACATGTGGCGTTTGAAGTGGCCGCTTTTGGCATTATTAATTTAAAAAGGAATTGGCCAGTGCTCAGTGTTGACATTTAAATCATAATAGAAATATCTGCTGAATGTCATTGTGGAATTTTTTGATAAACTTTTGTGCAAGTATTGTATTAAAATAGTGTAGAATAAAGGTACGTAAATCGCGTGGTTGATTGTTGCTTAAGTTGATTTTCATTAAAACATAAAAAAAAAGTCATTTATTATAATATTACTTATATACGAGTATTATGTGCTTATATGTAGGTGCAAATTATTGAACATTTTTTTGTAGATTACCTGTAAAATAAATATTCGGCAGCCACTGGTAGGTTAAGCGTTACGAGAAATTGAATATAAAAAAATGTATTTTTTCCATACATTTCCAAGTTTCTTAAAAATGTATGGAAAAAACAATAAAAATAATTTTTATAGTAAAATGAGTTCGATTCTCGCCAGTTGCAAGAAAAAAATCCAAGAAAGATTTTTTTCTCAATTGGTCTGGGTTTTGTGGTGTATTTTTCATTACCTCCTTCCATATCCTCTCTATCCCACCTGCTGATAAGCTTCAAAATAGCGGGTTATTCCTTTTGAAACATAAATTAATAAAAATTGACGCTGTAACGAGACTTATTGTGAAATCTCCAAGTTCGGTCATATCTTTCGATTTCTTCAGGAATTACCTACTACTGTTTTGCAATTATTATATTACAAAATGGCGCTTTGTAAGTTATTCATAATAATAATATTACGGTAAGGGTAGGCAAGTAGAAGAAAAAGGACCTCCCGGGTTTAACATTATTTTACAGCAAAACCTAATTTCATAACTGCATAATATAAACAGTGTGGTTGTGAGTTTCATGACTAAATTCTAACTAAGCATCTACTAATGATAAATGATTTTAAGAATTGAAATAAAGAGACAAAATCTGTTCATTTATAACGATTTGCTTCCATTTTGACATGTTTATTACCAGTTATTTTCGTGTATTTTACCGCAACGCCCCTAAAACGTCAAAAGGGTTCTTTCGGTTCCTACCTTAAGATACTTATTATTTTACAACCCTGCATCCCAAGGATGCGTATGAATGCATTGTATGAAACGTAGAATAATACAACTAAAAGTCAGAATGAATTATTGTTATTTTTATTTGACGCTTTTCTTATTAAAATACTTCCTGTTGATCAATACACTCTAATTTACCGACCAATTTTAAATGAGTTTCAAATATCGTGTAAGTAGGTAATAGTATTTATGACAGACTTACTATGTTACAGGGGCGAGCTCTCCCAATAACCGATTATTTGCAGCTTACCATATTTTTTGACATCGAAAGTAATGTTTTGTATTACATTATTATTAGGAAAAAATATATCACAAATATAGTAATAATAATCATAAATTGCATTTCTTGGGTTAATCAATTTATATCAATGGAATATGATGTATGGTATAACAGCGAGCAAGCTACACCTCTAAAACCGGCTAAAATTATTTCAACCGGATTACAGAAGCTTGCGTAGCTCAAAGATAAAACATGAAATACATTACGTCTCCAAACTTCAAATTTTAGATTTACCTTAGAAAAAATAAACTTACGATTACAGTAAAATCTTGCAGCTTCCCTAAATGCAATTTAGTCTTTCAACACTTCTTTATAAGGGCTATTATTCTTTAAAATAAAACTGCTTCACTTAAGACAGTGCAAGTGAGAAAGTATTATACGCACCCGTATAATGTGAAAAGGAGATAACGAATGTGTGTACGAGTATATAACATAACTTACATGTTTTATACGTGTATGATTCATATCATTAATTGTAGGTCCGTCTTTTCTTTATACAAACATATTCCCGTATTTTCTCTCTGGATTTATAGCACTAGGAGCAGTGATTTTTTAACACACTAGATATTTACCATTGGCGTGTACTTTTGGTTCGTTTTTATAAAAATAGCTTATTATGGGAACTAGAACCATCCAAAACCGTAAAAAGAACAGTTTCATCTGCTGTCTTCGGGCGCATGGTACACAAATATGACTTTTTTTGTAAAATGCAAAACGTTCCAATACAGACAATTTTATTACAACACTGTCTTAAAAAATAACAAAATCTGTTCGGTTTTAAGGTGCGGAAAACGGGACGGTCTGACATGTAGTCTGACTTTTTCGCACAGTATCAAGGAGGCATCTGCACGACAGGGACAGGAAAACAATGTTCGAATATCTATTTATCAATATTCACTGTCCTCACAATTTATGTAAACAGAAACACAAAAATAATAATGAATACCTGCATATTTAATTTGGACTAAATACAATAATTGATATAAATTTTTCGATTGCGATTATTTAATATACTTATACATACTCGTATGTTGTGTCATTATGTATCGAAAACTTAAAAAAAAAATATACTATGAGAAAGAACTGGCTGACCACACAATCTAAAATTTGCATTTTGCAGAAAACACCCAGATCTAACATTGAATGATATCTAAATCAAACTTTGTATATATGAGGTAACATTCTGTTTTAAAACGTATTTTATATTATGGGCATTTTTAAATTGATGGCTTTATAAAATTAAATACTTTCGTCTTTATCCACATTAATGTATTTAAGAGAACTAGATTTATAGAGGCATTAATCTTCCCATCAGCATCAATATCGTGAGCTGTTTCTAGTGCTGTGGGTGTTTTCTGCAAATTGAGAAATTCCGTTTTTGTGATCAACACTATTTTCAGAAGGTGATTAGGAGTATTATAGTTTTTTTTGTATAAAAGCGGCCTGGCTGTTTTTAGAAGAACATAAATGACTTAACTGCGCTCGATAACACCAACATCTCAATTTTCCTAAATTGTGGACTGGTTGCGTTCTGTATAACCACGTTAAACTATTACTAATCATTATTTCATAAAATCCATTGTGAAGGTGACGAAAATAATTTCACAAATGTTGCAAGCCCGTTGTTACTATGAACTTTTTTTTACATAACATGATCGTAAATAACAATTTTACTAATTCTAGGTGAATAATATATTTTGATGAAAAATACAAACAATGTATTCATGATTTAGTAGTAAACCATAATAATGTAAGCTAAAGTTAACTTTTATTACGTTTGTACATATTAAAGATTTTGTAATTTATCGACGTGAAAATAAATTAAATTAAATGAGTCAATAAATCATGATAATTTGTCGAGAAAACACTTGCGAAATATACGTTATAATCTATGGTTTATTTAAAGTACTAGGGTGAGTGCTACAGTAATTGGACACTAAATATAACGGTCAAAAATAAGTAAACGTTTGAATTAATCTTAACCTGTTTTTTTTCTGCAAATGAACGCACTACATTTATGTATTTTTGACTATTAGATTTAGAATGTCCAATTACTGTAGCATGTCCAATTACTATTGTACTCACCCTACTTGATAACATTGGTAAGTTAACTTATTCTGGACCAGAAAAAAATGCTTAAATAATTGAGGGTACTACTTGCAAACTCGGCAAAATCCAAGATTTAAAAAAAGTAAGATATTAATTGAAACTTTTTCAGAATACAATTTTTAACAATAATTTTAACATTTTCAGTTAAAAATACGGCTTGATTTGTAAGACTTGACTTTTAAATTATCGGCTTTGTTGCAAACATGGCAACCTATACTTGAGTATTGCAAAGTTGGTAATGTATAAAATTGAATTTATTATTTCACTACTGTTTCTTGACATAATCATGCTTATGTCATCACTGCTTACGTATAAAATATTTACTGATTATAATAAAAATATAAGTTTAAAAAAAGTTGATGTTAAGTATTGTGTGAGTTTTTTGTGATTTGCTCAAAATAAAGAAAGATGGATTTCGCCGGGCTTGCAAATAGTACCCTAAACTATGCAATACTTATTTATTTATTAATTTTATTTATTCGGGATTTTTACTGCTATTACATATAAAAATATATATATATATATTTACAATACTAGAGCTAATGAAAAAATCCACTATTAATCTAAAAATACATAAGAAAAGAGTTTACAAAATTGTATATGTGTTTTCAGGTTCGAAAATCAGGACAACGAAACATCACCGGCATGATCAGTCCGACGTGCAGTTGTCTTTTTCGCACAATATCGAGGAGGAATATGCGAGAGAGTTAAAATACCTATTCATCAAATTTCTCTGACACCGCATGTTCTTTTGAGAGCTAATATAGCTCCTAACTATAAATTCGAAATTCCTATGATTTATAGGATTTAACCATACTCACCGTGAAAGGGGTAATAAAAGAAGTATGGTTTAATTAAAATAAAGTTG
The DNA here is from genome assembly GCF_059751315.1 of Micrasema longulum. Classification (NCBI taxonomy): domain Eukaryota; kingdom Metazoa; phylum Arthropoda; class Insecta; order Trichoptera; family Brachycentridae; genus Micrasema; species Micrasema longulum. The sequence continues at coordinate 412,679 of NW_028279003.1, forward strand.
AAGTTTATGAAATTGAAACAAATAATAAAGTAACTGAATTCATTTTTGAAAATTATTTTTTTTAGTAAGAGTGAAACCGATAGGAAGACCCTTGGTTTCTGAAATGGTTTTAGCGTATATAAAGAGAGTGCTTTAACTGTTTTAGAATTGTTATATCGTTTTAATCAATTAGTTTGTTAATTTATTGACTATTAAATTAATTAACAGATGTTTTGACAAATTGCGATCTCCGTGGTGTAATGGCTAAGGCACTAGACTCACGCACGGAAGGTTTAGAATTCCATTCCCGGTAAGAACACAAAAAATAAATCTGAACTTCCTTAAGCCAGAGAGTTCAGTGCTGCAGTAATTCACCACCGTATTTGGACCTCCTGGTGAAAAAAAGAAAACTTCTTCGAGAGGAAAATACAGAGTCTGGGCTCTTGCAAGGCTTTTACTAGCTGTCATTGGCTGTTTCGCGATGACCTTATTTACTACGTTTCTGTCCATGTTTTAACAACAATTCAATAAAATATATACATTTTTATTTATGACAAAATATAAGGTTCATAAACTATACGTACTACATTACATATTTTATTTGTACGAAATATTCCCAATCAGCAAAAGTGCTTGTATGAGGGGATATTATATATAATAACACAATAGTTTAAATGAAAAGTCGATAAAATAACATCACATATCACTCGTCACACGGGCTGTAAGAACTGTTTTATTTAGGTGTTTTTAAGTACGTATATGTTTTGTATATTTTTTAGGTCATAAGAAAGTGAATTGGAAAAATGTATTGCTGTATACAAAAAACTGTTTCTTTTTCTGTTGGTCCTAGGTTGTTCGCTAGTTAAATTATTTGATGCTCTTGTATTTAGTTTATGTATGTTGTAGTTAAAATTAAATTTAATATTTGTATTTATTTTATTATTTTTCATTTTTCATTTTAATTTATTTTTGATATTTATTTATACTTTAAAACATAAAAAAATCTCCATCTTAGAACAGGCAGAGCCCTAACTAGAGGACACTTCATTTTCATTTTCTAATTCAATAATTTTATATAGACTCCCTGGTATTAAATATGTATGCTTATTTATGCAAAACAAAATAAATATGTTATTTTATTTATTTCGTATTCAATTTCAACTTTTAAAAATGCCTTTTTATATTTTATTTGAAACTCAATCTTCTTTATATATAATACCTATATATGGTCGATATGAAACATTGATTTAAAAGGTTGTTTTACCCAGTAATATTTCATTGTCCCTGGACTGGCACCTAATGCGTATGACTGATGACCGTACCTTTATGTAACATACACATCTGGTGTAGGTGTGATAATGATTATGCATGAATTATAAATGTAAAGATGAAATATTTCATACTACTTCAATATTTGCAAAGATTTTTAAACCTCGGCAATGTAATGCAGCATGCACTTATTATCCTGTTATTAATTTATTTTATTTATTTGTTATCATATTACATATGTAAAAGTATACATTTATTAAGAGTTGCTTTCCTATCCAACTAGAGTTATTTACCCCGTTCTAAGCGAGTTTATTTTTGTTACAAAAATATCAATCAAGACATAAAAAAAGGTCGTAGACATAGTTAAAATATGGTGAAAAATATCGTAAAATACATAGTTCAAAAAACATAGTAAAATATGTGGTGAAAAACATAGTAAAATATGTGGTGAAAAACATAGTAAAAGACAAAGTAAAATAATTATTTTATAACCAAGTAAATACGTAGTAAATATATGTATAGCAAAAAACGTTTTTAAAAAAAAAATAGTAAAATACATAGTGAAAAGAAAAAACATTGTAACAAATGTAATAAATATTTTTTTAAATATGTATTTATGGTAAAAAAAAACATTGTAAATGTATTTAAAAGGTGTATGTAAAACTTAAGCATCAATTTATATTTTTTATATAAACATGTTGATAATTCAATATAAGGATGTTAATAACTTTAAAATAAGGATGTTAGTCACTGATTTATCAGAATTATCAGTGACGAATGCCTACAGAAGAGCACAAGACCGTTTTAAATGGAGGGAGACTGTTCATAGACAAGCCATGCCTGGAGTCAGCCGTGATCACCATCCTCAGACATGAGGCACGAATTGAAGAGAGAGATAAGGATACGGGAGTCACATTGAACGAAACGAATAGAATTTTATGATTGCGCGGTTTCCAAAACATGATAATTTTGAACCAATTGAAATAATTTCAATCTGCAAAGAACTTTTAATGTAAAATAATTATCATTAAAACGAAGTGGACCTCTGATTTTTATTTCAACTCAAAGAAGCATTTTAAAAACATTAGCAAAAGCGGACTTCAGTGTTTTATTCACGTATAAACTAGCTTATTGTGATTATTTATGCATTTTTTACATCAAAACTACAAAAAATGGGCTCAACTGTTCTATCCTCTAAGCTGCAGATGACTGTTTTATAAAAATAAAATAAATTTTAAAACATTTAAACAGTTATCCAAGTCGATAAGTTGGTAACCCAATTTGCAGCTTCAGCTCAACATGTGTGGGATAAGAGTTAAACCAACACTATAGGAAAATCTTCACATTTATTATACTGCAACCTAAAACGGAAATTCTTAATTAATTTACGACGGATTTCAAGTGTGAAGTGGTTTCTCGCCTTTATTAATCATGAACTTTACGATAAACACACTCGCGATAAAAACACAATCGACTATCTTCCATAGACAGGAAGACAAGCTCTCAAGTCACTGATTGTTTAGTAAAGTGTTATCTGTTTTCCCATGGTTTTATTCATAACAAATATAATATAATTAACGAACTACAAATATGTATCTACCTTTCTAAGTGTTGTTTAGTAAGCCATTATCTTTAATCAGCTCACTTACTCTTGTTCAAATTATTAAATAATTTATTAGATTGTTCTGGAATGTGAAGTTTTTCAAAATTTCGTGTCTCCTATTGACCACCAGACTTACAACAAAATAAACACAGTATTCCTACATATCTAAACCTTAAATGATAAATCACGCGAGTCACACTGAACGAAATATTTAGGAAACAGGATTTAGGGATAATTTCAATATTTAAAGATCTTTTAATGAAAACCATAATTAATTAATATATTTAGTTTTATTACTAACATTTATAGGTAGAACTGCATTTTTGATTATAATAATAAAAATACGTATAAAGTTTTATTCCACTTTTATTTATAATTTTTCACCAGTCTGACGACGTCGGTTACGACGAAACCCGGTCTCTGGTAAAAATTAATAAATAAAAGTGGAATAAAACTATATACGTATTTTTATTATTATAATTAAAAATCATTAATTATATTAGTTACATAATACACACATTACACATTTTTATTATGGCAAAATTATATATTTCTTAACGTTCCGACTTATTAGAAAATTCCGTGTTAAGTCGGTATTCTTTAATACTAAAATCAATATATTTATAAATATTATGACACATCAATAGACAAAATACATTTTAAAAATGTATACATGTCAAGAAATACAAAACAGTTAAAGTGATTTAATAAAACATTGTTTAGCAAAGTTAATATCAGCTGTTTTAATATGAAGTTTTAATATAAAAAGTCCATATTAAAATATCATATTTGAGACAACTGATTTTTTTTCACTCAAACAAAGTGGACTTCAGATTTCCATTACAACTATAAATTTTTTTTTTTGTCGAAAGTTGACTTCGATGTTTTATTCACGTATAAAAAAGCTTATTGCGATAATTTCTGCATTTTTAACTTCAAAACTGCAAAAAGTGAACTCCCGTGTTTGATCTTTTAAGGTACAGATATTCTTTACACCTTGTATATTGACTGTGTTAAGGACAAAAGTTTTAAACCACGATTTCAGTCAAAGTTGTTTTTTATTCGTTTAAAATGTGTTTTTAACCAATTACGTGGGTCTTATACACATTCGAGGAAAAGGGATTTCTCCAATACGTGCTTTCCGTTTAAATACCTTTCCTATAATATATATAGGATCCCTGTAATTGGTTAAAAACACGTTTATTTTAATAAAACTGCTTAAAATAATTAAAACCCTTGTCCTGAACACAGTTAACATATTTTTTATTAACATTCGATTGTATTTGAGTTTATATAATTTCACGCATGGACAAGAGCTTGCCTCTTTTTTAATGTGATATCGATTCGTTTAAGGAATTTTTAGCTTAAATATGATTGATTTTTGAAAAAGTTGAATTTGTTAAATAACAACTTATTTTTTTAAAATGCACTCTAAGCATAGAACATTTGTCGAAAATGTAAAAAAAACATAATTTATTTTAGACAGAACCGGTGTGTAACCCGCTAGTTTCAAATAATGGTTTTAAAAACTAGTACCAACCAGTTTCAAACGAAATATTACAGAAAATAGGTATATGATAATAAAGACCGGAAAATATATAGAAAGTAACAAAGAAAAGTAAAAAGAAATGATTCCAAAATGCATATGAAAGAGAGAATTAAAAATAATGGTTACAAAACTGAAAAAATCTAACTGGGCTCATTTATTATTGGATCGCAAAAAACCTCCGTTTCTGTTGAGCAATTTATTGATATTTAATTTATTTGTGATGTTAATGATTCAAAACTCGATGCATCTTCTTGTCTTTGATACCGGTAAAGCTAGTTTCTCCTGACCGTGTCAGCGCTGTCACGACACGAAACTCTCGCCAATCACGATGGATGCAGACATCTACAGATTTGTTGACGAGATGACGAGTGGTACTGGTTGTCACATTTCAATACGCCGTTAGCTTGGTTGGCTCATTTCATACGTGTCGTCCAAATTTACACGATACGACAATATCACAGATAGAGGATTGATTTTTATTGTATTATATTTATTTAATGGCAGATTAACGCTCTTACCAAGACACCACGAGGCTAACTAATCTCCACTTATTTACGTTTGCAGAATTTGTAATTGGGAGTATCTACTGAATAAATAAATATAATTATCTAATAGCGACAATAATATGATTGAACAACAAACGCTTTCGCCAAAGCTTTGTAAATCGTTTAAAACATTTTTTTATTATTATTATTGCTTTGACAGGTTTTTAGGAGACGGAGTGGTTAAAAGCAAAGTTGTTTTATTTATTTTATTATAAGGTAAGTATTTTATTTTGAGACAGATCCCATACAATAACAAATTTGCAAAACATTTCGTTTTGAAATTAGAAAAGTTTGTTATTGGACTAAAATTTAATGTACTCGTACCTAGGTGAAAGCGCACTTAAACAAAATAAAATAATTGTTAAATTAAATTGTAAGATTACAGCTAGAGTATGCATAGTAGACAGGCGCCGTGGCGCAGTGGGTTGGACGGTTGATGTGAAACTGGCGTCGCGGGTTCGATTCCCGCCAGTTGCAAGAAAAAAAATTAAGAAATATTTTTTTCTCAATTGGTCTTGGTGTTGTGGTGTATTTTCCATAACCTCCTTCCATACCTCTTCTTTCCCACCTGCTGACAAGCCTCTAAAAAGAGGCTTAGCGGGTTAATCCTGTAATAAAATAAAATATACAAAATCTGCAGTTTGGAGTCCTGCTTATTAAAGCAAATCATATGAACCTCAACGAGTAAAAATAAAGTTTTTAAGAGACATGTCATTTAAATTAGGTCTCCTGTGTCAGAAATAAATTATAAATCCCTGATGACTAATTTAAATTTACCATTACTGTCAAGCAGGAGGAAAGTAAATGACCTCTTGTTTATCTATAAATTATTAAATAATAAAATAGTTTTCCCAGAACTGTTAACATAATTAAACTTTTGCATTCCACATAGACCAACAAGACTAATTTTTTTGTTCTACAGTCATCATCATGATACAAATTATTCATTGAATTAACTAATTATTCGCACGCAGCGACTTGCAAATCAATACAGTGATGATTTGTATGTATTTTATACCACGCCGCTGATGATCAAGTCGTGTGTTTTGGAAAATAATGAATAATTGAAAATTCAAAGAATGATAAGTTCTTTACTTTTGTTCCAACTCTTTAGTTTTGTGTTTTTGATTATATTTTACACATATTATTGTTTAGTATTAATATTTATATAAATCACGATGCTTCTTCTTTTTTAAACCTGCAAATATTTTTAATTTACCTTTCTTTTATATAGGAAAATATTTATATTTGTTATAGATGTAATATTTCTTCTTTTTTAATACTTTTTACTATTGAATACTTTTTTGTTGTTTTTTTTCTTTTTTAATATTGAATTGAATTCGTTTTGTAACTTGAAGTATATAAATAAATAAAGTAGCAAAAACGGTGCTTCAAGGTGTGAATAAAGACTCTCTGACTAATATTGGCTATACCTTTAATCGTGACGTCCATCAGTATAATACGCGACAGCGTGAAAATATTCACGTACCTGGATCACGCACGACAAGGTATAGTCTAAGATCTCTGCTATACCTTGCTTGTAGCGAGTACAACAGGCTACCGGAGTCCTATAGAACGTCAACAAATAACTGTATTCATTTAAAAAATTACTACTTGAGGAGGTACGTGGAGGGTGAAATTTAGTTCAAAGTTATTTTTTCCCTTAAATATTTCTTTCTTGCAATATGTAAATATAACAATTTTATTTTTTATTTTTACTATGGATTGTTTAAAGGATGGCAAGCGGATGTATGATTTGTATCATATATTTGCTTGCTATCTTATTTCAGTTTTTATGTACATAATATTACTTGTTACTTTATTACTATTTGTTGCTATATTATTATTGTTAACATACCGATATGTAAATATTTTTCTGTCCCAAAATGAGTTTGTTGTAACTCCTGGGAGTACAAAAAAAATATTTTTGATTGATTTAATAAATTTAAAAAAAAGACAAACTTTAATTTATTTGTTGGTTGGAAGAAATTGCCATTTGGCAATAAGCCCACCAATATACAATTTACGTTATTTACGTAAAGTGAAAGAAATAAAAAATGATTACTATCATAAATATCAATCCACCCTAATTTAACCGTGTCGTGTAGATTTGGGTGATATGTGTGAAATAGGCCTTTAAGAGTGGAGAGCTAGTTGGGTTTGTAGGCCTAACATGGGTTCGTTTGGGTGACGAAATATTCGACAAGAGATAATTGTACTGGAAAAACAATTATTTCAATTAATTTAAGCACTGTTTATTGAAAACTTGATAAAAATGCTCTAACTAGCAATTTTCTCATCAAAATGTTTTGTTTTTATTATATTTACTATCGTATAATTAATATTTAAAGCATAAACTTAAAAATATATACGAATAATCAGAGCAGGATGGCGACAGCTTTTTATAGCATGTGTCCTATAAGCACGTTGGTTTTATATTTAATGTGCAATTACTGTATTAAAGGTGTAAAGAGTAGGTAAGCCACGGTACGGAATATTTATTTATTTATTTATTCACACTTTTTATCAAAATACAATTCCATGTTCACTTTGCCCAGCTAACAAGGGTACATACCCCGTTCCAAGCTAGGCAATTATATTTTAATATATTATAATAGTTAACAAATTAATATAGAGCACAGACAAACAAAATATAAACTTATTCGGATACACATTTTGATTCATATACATACACACATACACATATATATACACACATAAATACACATATACATACACACACACGTACATACACCCATGCGCATACATATACATACTTTCATAAAAACATAGACAATTTATTTATGCGAAACTTCATGATTGTCATCTATAAATTTATATTTTTTAAATTATTCCTTATTTTTTATATTTTATTTTTGACATCCAGTAAGAATCTCCAATCCGTGGCATGCGTCAACTTTTCTGACTCCCTACGACCAATGTCATAAAATAACGTATTCGGTACGCAGTATTCGGCTGAGTTATGAAAAAAAAGAAGTCTTATTACTAAAAAATGTATCTATTTTAATCACAAATTATTAGTTTAATACATAAACTCTATCAGTAATAAGTTATGATGAATGAAAACATTTTTTTCAGCATTTGTTGGTGGCAAACGATTGCGTTTTTCCCTATAAATAATCTTGCGAGATCTTGTTGATACACAGCAAACACACGGCCAGTTTATAGTTTTCACAACAAATATCATAATATTCCAAAATTGTCAATTTTTTTTATTGAAAACAATATGTCCGCTAAAGAGCATATATTTTCGTAGTTAAAGTTTCTATAAATATGAAAAAAATAAAATAAATCTTTATGTTTCTGACGAAAAAATAACAGATTTAGAATAATAGTATTCTAAATTATATTTGTATTTTTATTTTCGGGTTAATATAAGTACATAAAATACATTAAAAGTTTTATGCAAGACTCGCTAATGCATAATGATAATTAAAGTTGAATACGATTTGTCAAGATGTATCAACAACTTTATGAAAAATAATTAGTCGATTTTATGCACAAGTTTTCCAACATACTGTTTAATTGAATGCAATATTGATGATTTTAATTAATCAAATTTATTTTCATATCCAATTATTATAACATGCCTGTTTTGAATGTATGATTACGTTTTTATAATTAATATTTCTCATTTCAATCATTTCTCGTGTAGTAAAATGCGTCTACTTTTAAAATATTTCTCATGGTTCAAATTATAATAAAAAATAGTCGTTTGTTAATTTTTATTTTTCTTTATCCAAGCGGGTGTAGAATACAGTTACAGAACTAGAATCTCGTTGTAGTCCCGGGGCTAGTGTCGCGGACTCGTGGATCAGAGGTCCTAAGCTCGAACTCCACTCCTTCTTTCCCATTTTCTAACGGTGAGTTATTTACAACTCGTTGAAAATCATGTATTTTTTTTAAGTAAAAAAAACTGTATTCTTGAGACTTAGGTGTGAAATAGAACTCGAACCGTGGACGAGTGTTACCGACTCGATGGTTACTCTCAGGCAAAAATTCTGGAAAATGAAATCAAATGGAGAGTCAGTACTTGGCAGGGCAGGGTGGATGAGAAATACTGTTGCTGAGGTTGGTTCTAAGCTTTCTATACAAGTTTTCAAATCCACAGTGAAAGGGGTTTTAAAAGCTGTATGTTCAATTCAATGAATCGCGGTTTATTAAATTAAATTTTGAAAAAAAACTTCTTTGTCTTCTTGTAGTAAGACGACCTTGGACTACTCAGTCTCCCGTGATGAAGCCCATTTATCCTTACATCGTTTAGGGAGTATTCCAGATGGGCCCCGTCCGGAAGGCAATTCCTGGGCTGCTATGGACACGTCTATCGCTGCTCATTCTGTTTATGTGATCTCTCCAGAATCTTCTACAAGGTCTGCTCCCACGGACTATATAAATATTTCCGTATAAAGTCATTTCTGATCCGGTAATTGTTCTGAGGACCCTCTTCTCTGATGTTCTTAGCAGGTTCTTCGTTCTCGTGGTGTCCGCTCGTGATTCTACGGAATACGACAAGATGGGTCTCACACACGACTTATATATTCTAATTTTGCTGTCAATTTGCGTGTTTCTACTTTTCTATATTATCTCGTAACGTAACACGCAAAAGTAACTCGTTTATTAAAAACAAAAGTTTTTTAGTATGACTGAAACCGATTGGAAAATCCTCAGAAGGACGAGCGCTTTCGACTCGATGCTTGCTCTCAGGTAACAATCCTGGCTAAAGAAATCGAGTGGAGATATGTCGGCCTCGTTGCGTAGTGAATAACGCATTCACTTAGCATTCTTGAGGTCCTAGATTCGATTCCTGGCGGGGTGGACATGAAATATTGATTTTTGACGTGAAGCATTTTATTTTTCCAGGACTGGCAATTGAAGCGTACGATTGTTTAAGTAATTTAATGTAGATTCATAAAACAGATGATTCCATTTTAATTCAATTCGATTAATTTATTTTAAATATAACATATACATTACGAACATATATTCAATACGTACATATTATAAAAAAGAAAAAAATACATGAAAGAAACTCATGTCAAAGTAGTAGGAGAATCCTGCTCCGGAAAACTCCTTCGGATACATGAAATATATCAATATTCAGAGCAATGTTGTTCAGCACAGCGGTAGCCCTTCCAACAGGCATAACCATAGGTAGGTTGGTCCTGTATTTTGGAATATGAAACAATCTATGCTGACGCTGTTTTAGATAATTATCAGGAACATACAAACCAATGCCCATCATAATCTCAGAATATTCGATCATACCGCGCAACAATCGATAAAAATGTGTAATGAAATACAGATTCCTTCTAATCTCTAAACAGTTGTAGCCATGCATACCCTGGAGAAACTCGGTCGGGTAGAGCCAAGGATAATACCCGCACTCTCTCATGTAGAGATATCTCAGAAACTTATTTTGGATTTTCTCTATCATAAGAGAGTACTTTAGTTCATGTGGCCCCCAAATCATCGAGCCACTCTCGAGTCTATTTTGCACCAAGGAGTTGTAAAGAGTTCTCAGATCAATGATCGAACTACGCTGGATTTAATTGACTAATGTAGTGCCCTATGAACTACTGGGCGCCGAAAAAGAGACGATTATGACATTGTTATTATGTCGCTATTATTTTTTTTTCTTTTGATTTATAATCCAGTAATGAAGCTCAACTCACCTGTATCGTGGGACGGTGTCAAAAGGTGATCTTCGTCACTTTTCTTGCTATCCCAATGTAGCTGACATCTGACATGTGAATAATTCATCATGATCTCAAATCGTGATCAGATTAACACGATTAAAAATGTAATTATGTAATATCCGGATGTGGACAGGGCACACCATTCTCCGAATTCCCAACGTTTTAATTAATAATTTATAAATTTAATACTTTGCCTGCTTTAATTTAATCAAAAATTATGTCAAGTACAATGTAATAAGTTACAAGTTAATCGATGTTTAAATTAGTCACTCCCTTACTACTAAATTATTATAGTGATAAAATAACTATTCTATTTGTGTTAATATTTTTTTAAAATTTTTTTTATTTTTATTTTATTATTTTTTCACGCCCATAAGGCTTTTACATACATGAAAGTTTTACAAAACATAAGTACTACACTGTCAAATAAGTACCCGGAAATTTGAAATAAAACTCAAACAACTTATCAATCATCTAAATTTATTGTATCCCCTTCAAAATAGGCCCCTTCTGAGGCAATACACTTCTTCCAACGAACAATCCAATCATCGAAACACTTTTTAAAGCTATATTCCGGGATGGCCTTCAGTTCTCGTTGCGAATTAGTTTTGATGTCTTCAATGCTCTCAAAACGGGTTCCACGAAGTGGTAATTTGAGTTTTGGAAACAGGAAAAAGTCACACGGGGCCATATCTGGAGAGTACGGTGGTTGTTCGATGATATTTGTTGAATTTTTGTTCAAAAACTCGTTCACAATGATCGCTTTGTGCGCTGGTGCATTATCGTGGTGCAAAATCCAACTGTTGTTCCGCCACAAATCTGGTCTTTTGCGACGAACATTCTCTCTCAAACGCCTCATAACGCCAAGATAATATTCTTTATTGACGGTTTGGCCCTCCGGTAAAAATTCCGAATGAACAACACCACGAATATCGAAGAAAACGGTCAGCATCACCTTGATTTTCGATTTGCTTCGGCGCGGTTTTTTCGGTTTCGGCTCATTTTTGGTGCGCCATTCTGATGATTGTTGACTTGTTTGCATGTCGTACTCGAAAACCCATGTCTCGTCACCAGTTATGATGCGTTTGATAACGTTGGATCGGAATTTACGCGTTTAAGCATGTCTTCAGCCACCTTACTGCGATTCACTTTTTGAAGAAAATTCAGATCTTTTGGCATCAATCGCGCTGCGACTTTCCGCATACCCAAAACATCAACCAAAATATGACGAGCGGTCTCATGAGACATGTTCATTTCTTGGGCTATCTCTCGCAAACTATAATGACAATTTTTGAGCACCATTTCCTTTATTTTGTCGACGTTTTCTTCAGTTGAAGAGGTCGAAGGCCGTCCTGAACGTGGCAAATCGTTCACTTCTTCTCGCCCCTCTTTGAACGATTTATACCAATCGTAAACTTGAGTTTTCGACATGGTTGAATCACCAAATGTTTTTTTCAACATTTCCAACGTTTTGGCACAAGAAATTTCGTTTGAAACACAAAATTTAACACAAACTCTTTGTTCGATATTTTTATCCATAGTAAAAATCGCAACGCACACAAAAGGTTGACTTGTTCCTAATGACGCCGTAACCAAACTAAATGACACATAGCAATAAAAATTCACAGAATAGTGGCTGACAGTTGTGCTAACCTGGGAAATTTTTTTTTTTTAAATATTCTCAGAGGGAAAATTTAAAATGAGAATTTCCGGGTACTTATTTGACAAAAGGTATATAAACAACATTAAATTTAAAAAATACAATATAAAGCAACAAAAGATAGAACAGTGTTAAGAAGTAAAGTTGGTATAAAAAAAGAAGATGAGTATATAAACAACATTAAATTTAAAAAATACAATATAAAGCAACAAAAGATAGAACAGTGTTAAGAAGTAAAGTTGGTATAAAAAAAGAAGATGAGTATATAAACAACATAGATTTAAAAAAAAAAACACAATATAAAGAAATAAAATAAAGGAACAAAATAAAGGAACAGTGTTAAGAAGTATAGTTGGTATAAAAATAAAAAGATGAGTGTATTAACAACATAAATTTAAAAAAAATACAATATACTGTAATAAAATATAGAACTGTGTTTAAAGGTTAGGTTGGTTTTAAAAAAATTAAAGCATATAAATGTGTGTATGTGCTTTTAATTTCTCTATTTTTTTTATTATTTCAGATATATGAAATTAAGCAATTTTGTATTATAAAAGCCCTATGGGCGTTTATTTAATGTATAAAAAATAAGATATGTTTATTTAAAAAACACTAGTAGATCGATGGATATATCTGAATATTTCAATTAATTAAGAAAGGTGTTAGGATCCACCGCATTTATTATACGAGTGTGTATAGCACATTTACTAGGTTGAGGCGTTCAAATTTATTTGCTACCTACCGAACCCTGGTAAAGATGTTCCAATTCCTACCTTGGGTATCAATATTGTCTCCAGCCCTAGAATAACAATTGAACGGTTATCGTGTGTGCATGTGCCCTTGATATTCTCACCGCGAAAACGAATAAGCTATTTTTGCAATCAATAATTCATTTAATCCACTGTGTCGTGTAATCGCATACAATCATAAAGAAACCACGTCAAATGCCCCTGCCTTTGGCGTGGTTTTTTTTATGATTGTATCTGATCCTGCCTGCCGCGAGAGAAGTTCCGAACAATAAGGTGCCAGAACTCCAGTACAAGGTAGGTAATTGCATTCATTGCATTAGGGTTCAGTGGCAAAGTAAATAAAAATAATGCATTACACGAACCAGACCAATTCGAGCGTTCATCTACCAACTGGCAAGTGGCGCGATCAATGTTTATTATTTTTCAAACCTTATTTTTTGCGATATTTATTTTTATGTTTTATTTTTAAATTGATCTTTGAGCTCTTACGATTTACCCAAATATTTCAATGTTGGTGGTCATTTTCAACGAGTTGTAAATAACCCACTATTAAAAAATGAGAATAAAGTTGTGGTAGAGCGGGGTGCGAACCTCGGACCTTTGATCAGCGAGTCCACGATACTAGCCACAGGACCACGGGCCGATTCTATGCAAATAACATTATGTGTTAACTCTTAACCCTTTCAGACCTTAATGTATTCCCGTGGATATTAAAACAAACTTTCATTACCATAAATTAATTCTGGAATTTTTATTTAAAAACAAATAAAAATGATAAAAAATAAGTCCTTTAATATTACGTATTTTTTTATCTTCTATTTAACGGATTTTTTAAACGCTGATTTGAATGAAAACTACTTCTTGGTCTATCTGAAATGAAATGAAAACTACTTATTGATCTGGATGAATTATTTCAACTAGGTAACGCCTAAAAACAATATTAAATTCTTATAATTCTTCTTATACCAGTTCAGTGAACAGATGAAAGAGTTGATGATGTTAAAACATAGGCAAAATGGTGAATATTACACAGTGTGTAAAGCGGCCACTAAATCCAGCCAATATGTCATAAGCTTAGCGAATCCCTTGATTACCGTATTACACACACAAAACCAAGCACATAAAAAATTAATACAACACTTTTGTGTCCGTTTTGTTATCCGTTGTGTGGAGTCCACAATACATAATAAACATAGAAAGGATTGAAAATGTTCAACGGAAATTTTTTAAATACCAAGATTATATTAACAATAAAACGCTTTGCACTTACAGCCAATCTGCTAAACAAAATAGATTTTTTACCCCTGAAAATAGACGCACTATATCTGAATTATGCAATTTATATAAATTATTAAATAATAAAGTAGACGCTTTTAACCTACTCTCCAAAATTAATTTTAATGTCCCCTTTCGCGTGACAAAAAAAAGTATTTATTCCATCTGCCAGTCTGTAGCACTAACTATGCACAACACTCTTTCCTCTTTCGTTCTTGCTCTAACTATAATGCTTTTTTTCCATCTATTGATATATTTAACAAGACCGATTTTTTCTGGCTGCGATACGATCTCACTTGTAATTTAATGATGCTCACACTTACACACACCTGAACACTTACTCCCACATACACACAAACACACCTATACTTTTACTCTCATACAAATACGCATAAACACACCCTTTTGCTGTACCACAATTTAGTATGCATGTTTTTTATTTAGAAACATTGCAGGTCTGTCCTTAAACCATATCTTTTTTATGTTTTAAAAAAATAAAAAAAAATTATCAACTTTTTGATTATTATTTTTTGAACTAATTTTTTTTATTTAAGGAAACAAAACAAACGAAGACGACAAAATGACGGCCTATGGCGTTGCCTAGTAGTTGAATTGATGAATCTCACCCACATGATAAAGGTTTCAGCTCTTATACTTAACAAAAGTCAACAGATGGAATAGTTAAAGAAATGTGGATGTTCAAACATGGGCAGAATGGTGAATGTTACACAGTGTGTAAAGTGACCACTTGAACCAGCCAATGACAGGTCAAAGGCCCTGTAAATGCCCAGACTCCCATATTCCCTTCTCAAAAATGATTTCCCACTCTGTTGTAACAAATTTAAATATGAACAACTCTCTAGGGAGAATATCCAGCCAGTCTGCAAGCATTTGGACATACTCAAAACATTGCTGAACACAATTGTAAAAAAATGGCGGTTTCCGTGGTGTGGGGGTCAAGACGTTTGACCTGCACACGGAAGGTTCTGGGTTCGATTCCCGGTGAGAACACACATTTAAAAATAATAATAAAAACTGTTTTTCTCAAGCCTGGATATTCTGTGATGTAATACACTACTATAATTGGGTCTTCTGGCCTGTTGTGGTGCAAAAAAAAAATTTCAATAAATTAGTTAACAAAATAATTTATATTAACAAACTAAAATCAACTAACACGAATCTAATGCCTAGCTGTCTTGTCCTGCAAATATTATTCGCCTCTATAGTAGCTCTTTCCAAACAGCCTGTGCTTGACATTTTTTTTTGTTTGGCAAAGCCTAAATTTTAGGAGGTGCTTTGTTGTAGAATTGTATTCAATTTGAGGTAAATATATTATTACGCAGTATTTCTGAAAATAACATAGATAATGTAAGTTATACTCGTATTATAACACAGCATTCCTGAAAAACTAAATAAAAACAAAAAGGTGAAATGACTTATTTTTGCAGTTTTGTAAAAAAGTGGCCCGATGATTCAACATA
This sequence comes from Micrasema longulum, assembly GCF_059751315.1. Taxonomy (NCBI): domain Eukaryota; kingdom Metazoa; phylum Arthropoda; class Insecta; order Trichoptera; family Brachycentridae; genus Micrasema; species Micrasema longulum. Next base: position 428,506 of record NW_028279003.1, read on the forward strand.
AGTGACATAACACATATTTAATCTTGATTACGATGCATCATAATAACTCTGTACTTCAGGCAAAATAAGTGCAAACATTTCACACGGGAATTCGAGTTTGTTATTGTGGGTATCTTGGCAATTCGGCAGGTTGCTTGTTTGAAGATTGTGGCGGAGAAGACGATTTATTAAACCGAGTCGACAATTTACGCCATCTCAGTCAAATAAAGCCCATCCATAAATCCGCCTTGACGGAAAAGTTTAGTGTACTATAAACCATCATGATGCCGCCTCACTAGAAAGATGAACCACCAAAAGATGAAATTCAGTGATTCTCAAACATACTACCCTGTATGGCTTAAAGAAACATTAGAAACACAAAACTCGTAAAATGCGAACTCATGCAGATCTGTGGTAAAACTACTATTTTGTCCGGATGATAAGACGCATCGAACCATAAGAGGTAAAACAACTTTTGGATGAATTTGAGTAAGAAGTGCGTCTTTTGGTCCGAAAAATTCGTCTTATTTAGAATTTACATTTAAGTATCGTTTACATGTGGACAATACATATTGTCTTGTCTCAGCTCCGCGAGCAGGACAGAACGCTGGGACAATACGGACATTAGAAAATACGGCTGCAAGTCACACGTGAGCGCTGCAAAACGGAATTATATTACGAGAAAGTTCTCGAAATATAATATTTATTTAAATCAAGATAAATTGGAATGGTTTTTTTTCTGCCTCCAATTTTGGCAGAAAAAAAATCGAGCATATCGCTATTGTCATAAGGTCCTATCAGTGTGCGTTCTCACGAAGGCAATTCGGCCGTGCGCGAGTAATCATTGTTCCGCGGAGATAGCCTGCCCGTCTATCTCCGTGTAGATATCTCGAAACAATGTCTTGTCCTATAAATTGCTGTTTACACGTGAACAATAATTGAGTCCTTGGACAAAATAATATTACATTGTTCACGTTTAAATAGCCTTTTACTGCTTTCAATACCTCTATCACCGCTAGTAGACCTCAGTTCATATAGGTTTATAGTCCATTATCGATGACACATACACGTTAAAACGTTTCATGGAAATAGTATGATGATTGAAGAAGGTAATGTCATCATTTTTTATAGAATTCAATACAACATTATAATGCAACTCCAACAGCATTGCACATAAATCGGGAGCATCGTTTTGTAGTACATTCACATTGTCCCTACCATGAAGAAATGAACTACAAAAGAACGTTGTCTATAAAGAGACTACAGGACGCAACGCCAGTCAGTCAGGCCAACAAGTTCATTTCATTCAGTCAGTCCAGCTCGACGACGTCACTCAGTTCCAGTATGTAATTCAATTGCAGTCACTTCAAACCATCATCGCCGCTACGCTCACGCTTCACAACCAAGTGCTGTATCTTATTTGCCATGCAATAAATACGCATTACACAGCCACCCCGTGTCTTCTCTCTCAATCTCTAACTGGTATAGGAGCTCCAACCAACACACAACCTAATTCCTACACATATACTAAATTTGTCTGTCACTATTAACCAAATTTTCCCAATTTCGACGGCAATAGCGTATGATATTTCATTAAGTTGTTAATACACCGCAAGCAAGTATAATCGGGGAAACTAGAGCCGTCGCTACTTCTCCACGGGCCATTTGATTACAGTTTATAAAGTGAAACTTTTTCAGGATATTTTGCAGTTCTAATGACACTTTTCAGACATATACATAACTGTCAAAAAAGTATATTTGATTTATTTTACAAACAGTACTGTATTCTTTATCCGTCCAAATTTAGGAATACATTTTATATAAATTGATTGTTCAACAGATTGAGAAGTTGTTGAACGTAGCCATCATTTACTAAAACAACTTTCGAATGATATAACAGAAATGGCAGTAATGTGCTTCATTGAATCTCTACTAATTTATTGAGATTATTAATACTTCAACAAAGGATGAATGCTCTTTTATTACTAAAATCAGTGTGCACAATTTATTATCACAACATTTTAATTTGTTCTTAGTCCATACAACAGTTATACGTGTTTAGGAAATTGTTGGAAAGATTTTCTGTGAGCAGTAATATTTTTTGAGAGGAGGTAGTGCTGCGGACTCACCGCTTACCCACCACATACCGCACACCGCATCTGAGGACATAAGTCTCCTTGGCGGTGCCCACATACACGGAAAATTTGCTCGTTGTCAAACGAAAAAAGCTGCTCGAAGGAGCTCTCTGAAATCTGAAAGAAAGTAATCCAGAAGTACATAATATGTACTTCATTGGATTGAGAAGAGAGCGAAGTGAATTCTTCACTGACTGGGATTAAATTGATTGAACATGATCAATTCGCCGAAATGATTACAAAACTTTTTAAAACCCTTGAAATTCTTTTGAGAAGCCACCAGATCTGTATATCCGACAGGACCTATAACGGGGCCACGGATAGTAGCGAGAAGCTCCATTCGGTAATCATAGAGAAGGGGGAAGGGACAAGACCACAGGACTCACAGACCAAAGGTCCGAGTTTCCAAATTCGTGCTTAGGTTAATGTCTTGCCTATCAGTTGTAGTTTTATTATTTATTCATTCGTTTACAAAAAAAATTAACAGATAATAATCAGATTTAAATACAGGTCCAGAGTAGATACATATAATTATTCATCCTCAATACTAACATTATAAGTGCGAAAGTGTATTTTTTTGTGGTTCCTTTGCGTCTCAACGGAGGGACCGATTGACAGTTTTTTACACAGGGATAGCCCGAGAAGTGAGAGTAAAATAAAATATTTATTTTTCGTACCAAATTAAAAAAAGGATATCAACAATATTTTGAGTTTGTCCTAATTTTGGTAGACAAGGACTGGATTCAACTACCTGGGGAGCTGTTTATATTAACATATTACAACAGAGGTGAAGAACACTTAAGAGAAGGTAATAAAGAAGTCTAGGCATCTACAGGGCTTATGACCTGCCATTGGCTGGTTTAAGTGGCCACTTTACACACTGTGTAACATTCGCCTAACCTAACCTAACCTAACCTAACTAATTACTTACTTATAAGACGTGGGCGAAGCCGCGGGTAAAAGCTAATGTCTATAAAATTAAAATATTTTCATGCACAACTTTACAAAATGAATTATAAAAAAACATGAGCTTTAAAAAACGCGACATGTTTGGCATTGATGATTGTGACGTCAAGATTTGTGACGATGTTCCATAAAAATTTAAATGGTTACAAAGTTCAAAATTAATATGAATCGTGACGTATTAGGGGCGTGGCCAATGCAATTACCATTTTCGCGGAAATTCAAAATAAGAAATTAATACCACCAGTATTTTTATTTTATTTTTCTCGGCCGTATTTCATTGACCATGATTACAAGTTGTTAGCAAAATTTCGTGATATTTCCCTATTGTCATAATAACAAAATGGTTTGCATGAATAAAGTCAGATCAAACCCACCAAAAAACAATCATCATTAATATTTTTTTAATGTAACTTTTTGTGGTGCAACTGACCCTTAATCACTTACTAATACTTTACCAACCTCGCAAACAGCTAAATAATATTTTTATCCAGTAATCACGATTTTAATTATTTTGATAATTGACTAGCTTTTAAAAAAAACAGCAACTTTAAAATCGTATCTTTGAGTTCTACGAAAATTTATTTGATTGTTGAGTTGGTTGCTAAAGTATTGCTCAATGCTTTGATTAATAATGAAATTATCTGATTCGGAAGGCGGGAATATCATTGATCTGTCACATTGGATTTACTGCTTACGTCTAACGTCTCTTGTCTATAAGAATATGGGTAAGGAAGAAGTCACGATGCGATGCTGCAGATGGAGTAGCAGTCAACATCCATAAATGGAAGTCGAGAACATTCAATCAATTACGATCGTGGAAGATAGTGTCAAACGAAAATCTAACAGAATCTGTGTAAACAAGTAGCTATCACGGATTTCTTAATAGGAAAAGATTGATCAAAAATTGAGAATTATAACAATAAAGCAATTAAATTTACCTGAGTGATAATTCCTTGTTTAGCAGAAGGCTTTACGTGTGCATGAGCATTTTGATAATTTGAATAAACCAATTTTGAAGATTGTTTTAAAATTTCTTGCTCTTGAGTGGGAAATCTAAGCGTACGAGTAAATATAATGTCACCAATGTAACCATTCGTAATATGTTACTTTTTTTTAATTTAAAAATTCATTGAAAACAAAGAAAATAGTTCTGTAAGTGAAAAAAAATACAATTCAAGATAAGAATTTTTAAGTCGATGGCCACGTTTTAGGTAAAAACTCCTTTCAAAAAAATTCAGTGGAGATAAGTCCACATCGTTGTGGAGTAGTGTGTGAGCTTTCTACTACAATGATTGAAGTCCTGGGTTCGATTCCTGATAAGATGGACGTGAAATATTTATTTTTCATTTTTAAAATTTAATAATCGATTTAAGTAAAAGAAAAAGTACACAATCCACTCCATTTTTTGCTAACTATTTCTTATGTTATATTTTTATTTATATACACTACCTTTCTAGACGACTGCTGGTGGTTATTGTTTTTGTGTCTGTGTTATTGTTGTTAACAATGCAATATTTTATTGTTCCTGGACTAGCACCTCAAGCGTAAGACTGATCACTTAACTTTCACATAATAGATGATCAGCTAACATTTCATGTTTAGTGCAATAGCATATGCACTACTGCGTGCAGAAAGGGGAAATGTTGGTAATAATGAATTGAGTTGTAGATATTCCTTGATAAAACTTTATAGTTACAATTCAATCGAATTCACCGATTTTTAAGTTGAGATTTTTAATATAGAAATTGTAAAGTAATTTAAGGACTTCCTTTTCAAAAATCAAGAAATTAAACTATAAAATTGTATTCAACTATTATTATTTCTCCATTTCGTAGTATTTTTTAATATTTATTTGAAAATACAACGGTATATGTATATATTATGTATGGATAAAGATTTGATTATAACAATGAACAAAGAGAAATATGTAATGGAATTAGGTATTTTTCTAATATGACTCTAAGATTGATTTATAATATCATATTCGCAGTCAGCAAGCTTTTGATTAAATTTACAAAAAATAACAGTCGTTAAAGTAATTTCTTACTGTCTACGCGATTGTTCATCTTTTTTGCACGAAACGGAAGAGTACAAAGATAAACTTTAATAATTAATTGGATGTTTGTGAGTAACGAAGACTGAATTTTTAAACCAGATAATGCTGTAATCTTTTCCGCTGGAGTATTTATTATTTTAATTACAAATTGTACCAAAAAATGTTTATACCATGTAAAAATGTCACATGCCCCACATTTGAACAATAAAATTTTCAGTTATGTCTTTTCATCATTATCCATCGCGCAATCCACCGAGTGTCTCTTGACTACAACAGTTAAAATACCAAAAGGGATAGGTATTTAACTTGCTATTTCTTTTTATTGTTGCGCACGGTACAAGTCTGAAATTAAGCGGAAGATTATTCTACAGCATAGACTATTCTACATTCCAATACATTCCAAACAGGAACAATCTGCCAATGGTTATACCTGATGTAAGGGCTACATCTATGCTAAACAATATTACTTTGGACAGAGATAAGATATTTTTCGCACCTGTTGAGGGAGTTTTTCGATGGAAGATTCTCTTGCTTTTTCAACCTTTTCTAATCGTATTTTGTGTAATATATCTATGTGCTATTTTTATATATACCTAATTTTATTGACTTTATCAAATGAATATTTGAAAATCAAATGCCACCTATATAACGCCTGCATAAATTCTATTCTCCTCTATGGATGCGAATCGAGGCACCTCAATAAGGCCTAAAATGACAAAATACTGAGTTTTGAGAATAGGTGTCTTAGAAGAACCTTGCGTGTGCGGTGGTTTAACTTTGTAAGGAAGAACGAAAGCTGCAAACTCCGGTGACAACTCGTCGCTTTAGTTCGTTTTTTCCCAACTGACCATTTTTAACAAAATTACGTTAAGTGTACGGGAGTTCGGAGAAAGCCTTTATTTATAAAATCTCTTCACTACAATAAAGGTTTCAGCTCTTTAACTTCACTAAAAGCAACAAATGGAAGAATTGAAGAAATATGGATGTTTAAACAAAGGCAAAATGGGGAATGTAACACAGTGTGTAAAGTGGCTACTTAAACCAGCCAATGACAGGTCATAAGCCCTGTAAATGCCCAGACTGCCATATTCCCTTATTTACGGTATTCTCCATCCCTGTTGTAATTTGTTAATCTTAATGACTTCCGAGGGGGTGAAATCCAGTCTTTTGTCTACAAACATTTGGACAAACTCAAATATTGTAATGAAAATAATTACAATAAATAAAGTAAGTTTTCAAAACGAAAAAAAAGTTTATTTATTACTCATTATAATTTAAATGCAGTTCCACTAAGAAATACCAATAGAAAAACTCTGTGAGCAAACATGTTTTTTGCTATAATTTATTTTCATTATTTATGCTCAAATTGCTCGGGCAGACGAAAAAGTGAAAGCTTACTTTGATTTTTTATCGTTATTTAGTACCTACTTGGAGTGGAAAAAATAGTAAGAGGATTAATAAATTGCAGTCTAAAGCTTTGCAATCTCTTCAATGTAAACGTCTTCCTAACATGGACAGAAAAAACATGCCTTCTACAAATTACATGTATCCATATACGGATAACTTAATGTACGATTTTAACGCACAATTAAATCAGTGAATACTTTAATAACTTCTGTGATTAACGATGTTTACAATTGAAAAACACTACCTACTTAAATACACAATAATTAATGTATATTTTTTATTAATAATTTTTAAACACCCGTTAGATATAAACATATTATAAGGTGAAGTCATGGTATGTCCCGTCTGGTTTTTAATATTGATTTTAAATTTGTCTACAGTGTAATTTATGTACCTTAGAGGATAAAACGCGGGAGTCTACTTTTTGTCGTTCTGAAGTTAAAAATAAAGAAATTATCGCAATAAGCTATTTTATACGTAAATAAATTACCAAAGTCAATTCCGTGGTAAAAATTCATTTGTTTTAATGCAAAAAAAAACACCAGCAGTTTTAGATACACTATTTTAATATGTACAGTTATTATAAAAATAATAATTATTTTATATTGAAATTATCTTAAATCAAAAGGTTCAAAAGTTATGGTGTTTTGGAAATCACGCAATCACAAAATCTTGTTTCCTTCCGAAAACATTTCGTTCAAACAATTGAATCATTCGTTCAATGTGACTCTTATGGTTTATCCTTTAAGATACATATTTTACTAGTAGTCAGGTGAGTTTTTCTAGTTTTTGTCCATTGTATAGTATTTTTTGCTGTTCTTCATTTGTTCTTCCTTTTTAAATGTGGTACTGTTGTCGTCTGGGGTGCTATTCTGAACCACCCTCGTAGCACGAGAAAACAGTTTTTCTCGTGTATCTTGTATGTAAATACACGAGGTACTACGGTCGCGAGAGCGTTTGGAATACCCATAGAATAAAAGTAATTTGCTTAATTATGCCCGCTATTTAGGTCGGTACCTAATTGCCAGCCTTGGGTATTCGAGACCGCGAAGACCTGATGCATTTTCAAAAGCCAAGCATGGTTAAGGCACTCTGGAAGTTTCGGGAATATGTTATGGCCCAGCCAATCGTAGGTTACATAAATATCTATCGAGCTACCTTATTGTATGCAAAAATATATTCGCCAAATACCATTACTTTGTTATTTATAAAATACCGGTTTATCTACATCCTGGATCGAACAAAATAGATGATCGATTTTAAAATCTCGTATTGCTGACCACCATTGATGACTCACGAAAACGGTTTTAAATTAAGGATTATAACATCGGACACATTGTTTCAGAATGGCAAGAATTAAATAAGTTTAATTAAAACGCGAAATTACGACCTGTCCAAAACGAGTTTCATAACAAAGTTTCCATTCAAACAAAGAAACGAGATTTTTCACAAAGACTAATAAAATATTCCCACTTGCATTCATTACCATAAACAAGGCGCAGAAAATTCACCGAAAACACATTTCGTCGAATGTCTGTAATTTGATCAATAACGACTCGAGTGGAAGCGAAACGGGAATGTGTAGAAAACTGTTTCGAGTCTTAAGGGTGAGATAAAGTTGAACATCTCTAATATCAAGATTGAGAAATGCCTCGCATTTATTGATAATAGGTGTCTTTACTTCGGCAATGTGCCTTTGTGAAAACGACGATGAGACGTTATATCATCTGTTCTTTGACTGTTCTCTCTATGACAGAAGAAATTCCTTCATAATATTTGTGAAAAATACCATACGTTTCCTCTTAACGTAAAATTTTTACTCGCCCAGAATGATTTGGATACTTATTTACTTGTGATTAAATTCTTCAGAAAAAAAATTAAAATATTACAAATCTAAATAAAAGACTACTTAAATATCCCTCTTTATCCCAAAGAGTTTTAGTCCCATCACAGAACTGGCAGAGGAAGGATAAAAGTCGAGTGAACGTGGTAGAAATTGCGATTTTTTAGACGAATCTGTGGGAAATCAATGTATGACAGGGTTACGAATGTTGAAATCAGGCGAGATGGTTTGGTCATATAGAACGAATGGATGTCAAAAGAATGGTAAAACAAGTATGTGTGGCGAAAATGAACGGTAACGTAAGTCGAGGACGACCAAGGAAGACGTGGTGTGATCAGATAAACCAAAATCTTAAGTCTGGTCATGTCAAAAGCAGGCAGAAGCGAAGGACATGTATGATAAAATGTATGAATGTGGAAAAGCTAGAAATGTATTCCAGGATAGACATGTGGGGCGGTCCATTCTCTCTGCTTACCCCTACGGGGAAATGGCGTGATGGTAGTAGTAGAAGTATTTAAACCACTTCAAAATAGCTTAATTTTCACTGTAATTGAATAAAACTTTAGGAATATTTCGCAACGGTAGAGTTGCCTGTCTTCATAGAAATTTATATTGGAACTTTTACATTTACATTTTTTTCCCTTTTTTTTTGCACCACAACAGACCAGGAGGCCTAATTACAGTGGTGAATTACATCACAGAATTTTTACTCTGAGGGGAATACGATACTCCATTTCAAATATTTGTCCAACGTTTTTTGTGAAAAATTTGAAGAAATTCGATTTCGACGAATTAGCAAATATCTCTTGTAATAATAGTAATGAATGCATCCATGGGTGACTTGTGACTTTTACAATAGTGGGACAAAGTCTCTTATCACTTTAATCCCCACATTTGTTTTACATTTTTTTGTAAAGTGCTGTCAATTTTGAAAAAATAATTCTGGTATATTGTCATTTATTTTTATAGCAAAAAAAAATTCATAAAAAAATATTCAAAATTTTTTTTTAGTTTTAGTAACTAAAAATGATAATGAAAAAATTAGCCATGGCTTTTTTTTATTTTTATTTAAAAATACAAAAATGTACAATAACATAATTGTAACATGAGTTAGCAAAACTCGTATTTTAAATTTGATGAGACATTAATTTGTCCGCTTGTGGAGTGGTTCACAATCTCATATTATCTGTGGGTACACATATATGGTCATCAGCCGTAAGGCTTGGTGTTTGATTCTATGAGACTACCATATCTCGTTTTCATGTGTATAATTTTTATTTGTCACTGAATATTTTTCACATTTTATAAAATAGCAAAAAATTGAATTTTCTATCAAGTTCTCATATGAATTTGACGTCATCATCATAATTTCGCTATTCGCACCCATCGGTGCATAGGGCACTGAATTACACTGTATCTTGATATTTTTGTTACATAGGCTTCAGGTGCCAGTCTAGGGGAAGGGAACAAATATTTCAAATCGACCGTGCAAGGAATCGAAGCGAGGACGCCAAACGTAGGCAAATGCGTTAATCACTACACAACGATTTTTGTCAGAGAGCAGCCATCGAGTCGAAAATACTCGTCCTGGGTTCTGCTTCTATTTCGCAATCAGAATTTGATTCTTCATCCGCCCGGACGAAGAAATATATGTGAATGTATATTTACCACAATATAGAAGTTCAGTGGTTAAAAAAAAATAAAAATTTTGTGAATAGTGTGACTATTAAACTTAGTCAAATTAAAAAAGATATGTATCGTATTATCAGCGCTATGATTTTTTCAAGTTTTGTTTTTCTGAAATTACTCCGCGTGTGACGTTTCAAGTTCTCTTCCGCTTCTTCTCGCTCAGTTCTATCGATTGGTCCATTGATAGTAAGTAAACCGGAAATCTTTCACAACCCTCTGATCAATGGTTGATTCATATAAACTAGTGACGTCGTTTGATGTGGTTCGTTTTTATTAAAAACAAATTCTTCGTACAAAGAAACTTTGTCGTAAAATTTTTAGTTCTAATTTTTACACATTTTAGAACATTTTTTACTTCAAGCCCTACGGGAGTAGGGCTGAAGTTCCTCACAGCAAACGAGAAAGTAGAAAGTAGAAAGTAGTACTGTTGTATAGTGTCAATTTCTGAATATTTTTTTAGTTAATATTTGTTTTCAATTTTCTATAAAACCATGGGATTCAATATGTCCATGTACTTGTAATTTTTAAGTAAGTAGGAAGAAATTGCTGTAAGGCAATATGCCCCCCCTTATATGTACATATATTGTATATGTATATAAAGTGTTAAATAAATAAACAAATAAATTAATAGTTATGGTACGGTGCCCTTGAGGTGACTTTGAAGAAAGCGGGAATATATAAATTATTCATTATGATAAATGGTGAGAGATTTTTGTCCATAATGTTACATTGACATTTTGGAAGCTGAAATTTATTCCCACGGCCAAAAAATGGCTAATATCAGTTCTAATGATTGATTGGGTTACACGCTAGAAATTGCGATTATTCGGATATTTTATTGCGCTTTCAAGTCGTTGACTTTTTATTATTTGATTAAAAGTATGATTGGGAAAATTGATTTGTTTACGATACAAAAAACTTATGGTTAACGATGCACTGAACTACAGCTTCTTAGCTATAAAGATGCAGGTGTATCTGTATCAAATTTGCTATAAAATATATATTTTTTAAATTTATTTATTTATTTATTAATATACACAACACGCAGTGCCATTTGCCTTAAAAAGATACATATTTAAAATAATATAAACATTTTAATACAATTTGAAAAACTTAAAAATTAAACTGAAAAGTATTCTTTTACATATATACTATATATATATAACACAGCAGTTTTGTATAAAGAACATATTTAGATAAAATAAAAATAATTAAACAATGTGTGCAGATAAAATTTTAAAAGGTACAAAATATAAGTATACTAAATACAATAAAATTCTTTTGTCTCTAAAACAAAAATAAAAAAATAGTAATAATAAGGACATTTAGAGTAATTTAAAAAATTAGTATTCACGTAAATATGGTACACAATAGTACCCATACAAAAGTAAACATAGAAAGTACTATAATCTAAAAAATTAAAATTACCGTTCATCATCTTTGAAATGATTAAATCGAGTTGATTTATATAAGCCATACTTTATGTGAAAAATATCAGCAACGTCGGAATAGTTATTGCCGAGAACATCGAGTCGATTCAGAATAGCATTATACGAGTGTACGGTTCGCAAATTGTTGCAACTAAACGGAGGTACTTGACAAGTCATTCATCCAGGTACTTTGAAGTTAGTGAGTGCTAATAGATTTGGGCAGTTCCATGTAAAGTTTACAATCTTAAATACATTCGGTAAATCTATATTTTTTCTTCTCTCAGTAAGTTTCAACAAGTTCAAAGTATTTAATAAAAAAATCATAGGTAATACATTCATATCTGATTCCAAGTTTAAAGTTAACGTATCTTAAAAACTTCTTCTTAGAGTATATTGTAAAATAATTGTACAAATTCTGCCACTAAGCGAATTTTGAGGTAATCCAATGAATACGTCATAGTCCAATCGTTGACCTTATCAGTTCATGTACAGATTATTAAAAAAAAAGTTTATATACTACGAAGGTTTAAGTACATGTAGAATTAAATGAACTTAATATAAAATCAAAGACCGATTTTTTTCTGCGTGCTTGATACCACGTGTTTTTTATACATATAATTAAATTAAGTAGATTCAGATTAGTGTTTGATTTAATATTAAGTTTCCATTTTTTCTATTTTTTTTGCGTTTCTAGTCGGCCTCGTGGTGTAGTGTACAGCTCGTGTGTCTGCCGTGCAAGAGGTCTCGGGTTTGATTCCCGACATGGTTGACATTAAATATTTATTTGAAAAAGAGTTTTTTTTTCATTTCATTTTTTTTTTTTTTTTTGCACCACAACAGGCCAGGAGGCCCAATTACAGTAGTGAATTACATAACAGTTTTACACTAGAATATTTCATAGTCCCTGGACTGGCACCTGAAGCTTAAGACCGATCATCTTACTCTCATGTAACATAAATGATCAAGATACGCTGCGGTTGGTGAACTTATACAGTGCCCTATACAGCATTAGGTGTGGAAAGGGAATGACGATGATGCTGAATTTTAATGAAGTTTTATGAAATGATCATCTCAATAAATTAAAATAATTTTATTTACAACTTGGATAATTGGCTGGGTTTTATCATACCTATTTGAATCACGATAATCTTCAATTTCGAAATATTCATTGTTAAAAATCAAAAAAATTATGTGTACTTGTACTGGAACTTCTTTTTACACGGAAGAAATGTTCCATACAGTCACCTGGTAACAAAAGCACACTTGCCAAAAAAGAAATAATCAGGATAAAAAAAATCTTTACTTTTAATTGTTCTTTTATTTAATAACCTGTCGTTAAAATCGTGAAATTGAACTTGCTCTCTAAACACGAGCATTTTGCTCGATTAGAGAGTTATAATAAAATAAAATTATGCACTAATAAACAAAAATGTATGAGAAAATTGTTAAATTTTTTGATTTAATTAAAAATGACAATTATATTACAAATAGTTATGTGTCATAAGCGCGTTAACGCGCTCTCCGTTTTCGGTGTTCAGGGGGCCGGATATACAAAAATAGCGCGTAAAGACGCGTGCCTTTGTACGCGCTTTACGTATCAAGGTCTACTATTTCGAATGATTTTAGATTTTGTACGCTCGGAGATATCTGTAAGAAGCTTAATGAAACACTAGGATATAGAGAGTTATTAAAATTATCGACATTACAGCGATTTAAATGAGAGTTTTTAAAAATGGCCAAAAACTTTTTGGCCTGCTGGGAACTGCCAAAGCAATACCTTCATCTTCTTTAGCCGTCTGTTCTCAACTGCTGGATATTGGCTTTTTCCATATCCTTTAATTTTTTTGGTAGGTTTCTGTTTGCAGCCAATTTTTACTCCCTACAGCTGCTATGTCGTCGAACCATATTTTTTGAGGTCTTCCGACGCCTCTCTTATTCTCCCACGGTCGCCATCTTTAAATTTTAGGGGTCCATCTTGTGAGGTCTTGTCTCGCACTGGTCCTGTCTATTGCCACTTTAGCCTTGCTACGCGATCTATGACATCCGTTATTCTAGTTTCGGATTTCCTCATTTCTTATTCTGTCTTTTAGGCTTATACCAAGCTCGGATATTTCCATGGATCGCTGCGTGCATTTGAGCTCTTCTACATTTATTTTTGTAAGAGCCATAGTCTCTAATGCATATGTAGTCACTGGCAGTATACATGATTCATATGTTTTCCTTTTCAGACAAATAATAACATTAAAAATAATCGCGATACCTTGCGGCACAGAAAAGGTTAAAAATAGAAATAAAGATTATTCACTATCATACTCGTACCTTCTTGTAAACGCCGAGTAAGTAAAAGAGCGAGGAATGGTATTCCAATAACGATCAGTATAATTATATTACTATTACTACTTATCAAATAATCTTCTAATATAACATTTTGTTTTTTTGCTTCAATAACGTCCAGAATGTGCAGATTAGTCAATTCGTCACACAACTTGGAATTCTTTGGAATAGATCTCTCGTCTCTTCGCCATTAACACAGTGTGAGATAAAGATGGATTGGCTCAGCTGATATTTTATTTTATTTTGTTTTATTTTATTTTATTTTGTTTTTATTTTATTTTTTATTTTATTTTATTTTATTTTATTTTATTTTACTTTATTTTTTTTTTATATTTTTTTTTTTATTATTTTTTTTAAATTTTATTTTATTTTATTTTATTTCATTTTATTTTATTTTATTTTATTTTATTTTATTTTATTTTATTTTATTTTATTTTATTTTAATTTTTTTTTTTTTATTTTATTTTATTTTATTTTATTTTATTTTATTTTATTTTACTTTATTTTGTTTTGTTTTGTTTTATTTTGTTTTATTTTGTTTAATTTTGTTTAATTTTGTTTTATTTTGTTTTATTTTATTTTATTTTATTTTATTTTATTTTATTTTATTTTATTTTATTTTATTTTAATTTATTTTATTTTATTTTATTTTATTTTATTTTATTTTATTTTATTTTATTTTATTTTATTTTATTTTATTTTATTTTATTTTATTTTATTTTATTTTATTTTATTTTATTTTATTTTATTTTATTTTATTTTATTTTATTTTATTTTTTTTTATTTTATTTCATTTTATTTTATTTTATTTTATTTTATTTTATTTTATTTTATTTTATTTTACTTTATTTTGTTTTGTTTTGTTTAATTTTGTTTTATTTTGTTTTATTTTATTTTATTTTATTTTATTTTATTTTATTTTATTTTATTTTATTTTATTTTATTTTATTTTATTTTATTTTATTTTATTTTATTTTATTTTATTTTATTTTATTTTATTTTATTTTATTTTATTTTATTTTATTTTATTTTATTTTATTTTATTTTATTTTATTTTATTTTATTTTATTTTATTTTATTTTATTTTATTTTATTTTATTTTATTTTATTTTATTTTATTTTATTTTATTTTATTTTATTTTATATTATTTTATTTTATTTTATAAATAACTTATATTTCCATATAAGTTATTAATTTTAAAAAAATACTTTGTACACTTCCACTTATTTATTTTGACCAATTAGCGCTTTCACCCTCTAATGGGTATATAATGGGGAATAAATAATTTAAATGAAATTATTTTATTAACATAAACGGCAAATCTGCCTTTTACAAACATTTATAATACTAACATATTTGGCTTAATATATATATTTTTTTAAATCATAAATTTCCTTAAACCCAAGATTTATAAAAAAAAATTAAACCTAAAAATTATACAAGATTTACATTTTAAAAATTAACCTAAAAATTATACAGCATATTCAGTAGAAAGTTTAAATAATAAAACATTCTACAGTAATACAATAAGAAAATCATAAGTACTGTTTCATACAGCTGGGCAAAGTGAACAAAAAACTGTGAATATTATGAAATGCATGAATAAATAAATATAATTACCATTCACCACCTTTGAAAAAGTTAAAAAGGTTTGTTCTATAGGAACAATACCCTACACTTAATATATCAGGTACGTGGGAATAACTATTGCCGAGTTCATGAAGTCTATTTAATACGGCATTACAAGTATACACTGTCCGTGAATTGTTGCTACAAAACGGTGGCACATGTCTAGCCATTCTTCCTGGCACCCTGAAGTTGATGAGAGATAATAATTCAGGGTAATCCCATATTGAATTTACAATTTTGAATAAATTTAAAAGGTCTATAATTTTTCTTCTATCGTTAAGTTTTCACAAATTTAATGTTTTTAGTAAAAAATCGAAATCTTGTATGTTGATCAGGTTATTGAAAATATTGTTCTATTCACCATTACTTTATTGCCCTTGTTTGTCTTTGCTACATAGTTTTATGTTGTTTTGTTACAGTTTCTTGTACATATGTTTCTTCATACAAATGTTGTAATTGGTTTAGGCCGTATACATATCAAATAAAATAAAAATAACCTGTTGTTAAATTATCGTTCAAATCTTTTTTAAATTTAATTTTTGGAAATTGTGATTTCAATTTCAAATTGTGATGAGGTTCAAGAGATGAAATATTTTGAAATTGATTCCTAAAGAACGATGACGCTAAGTACGAGTAAAAATATATTTAAATATCGTGGTGCATGACGTCACAATGACGTAATTACACACAATGTTTCTTCTCCCGACAAGAAGGAGTGTGAAATAATAATGAATGGCTACACACAAATGTCTTAGATCTAATTTATGGCTGTAACATAAAATGCTTATTATGTCAACTAAGCTATAAGACACTGCCTCATTAGAATACATTTTTATTGGAAATCTTCTCATTAATATTAACTTAACGTTATTAACTGTTAAATATTACAATATTTTGGGTACGTCCAAATGTCTGTTGACTTATTTTGAAGAATGGGAGTCAGTGCTATGTAAGCCTTTGACGCCACTGTGACTTGTGCAGATCTATTGTGAAGGGTCCCCGTAAATTAGTTCTAGCCCTCCAAGCCCAGGTGTGGTATTCTAAATCTTTTCTACTCGTTCTAAAAACATTATATTTATCAAATTTTTCAAAACGATGTTATTGGATTTAATTATTCTCTGTCTATGCGTCCATACAATAATTCTTTGCAAATATTTCTTAAAAATCGTTTGTTCCACAAATTTATTCTTGAAAATACGGTGTTTCCGTGAAAATACTAACTGTCCAAATGAATTTGTTTGAAAACAGCAATGAGGAACTTCAGCCCTACGGGAAATTGGATACAATATATGTTTTCAAGCGCACGGAAAAATGAGAGCATTGAAGTGTAATGCAAAGTTTCTTGAAAGTGTACCAAAAATACTACTTTGAACGACGTCACTAGTTCATATAAGATAAGAGAGGAATGGAAGATTTCAAGTTAGCTTGTCGTCAATGGACCAATGGCCAGAACTGATCGAGAATATAAGTATATCCATGATTTTATTTCATTAAAAAACAAAAAAAATAAAAGTAAAGCCGTGGTATTCTTCGGCACGAGAAACACCAGTGGAGCAGGGGCGAATCGTGAAAATAAGCGATTATGCAGAGCTTACCATTATATTTGACTATCGATAATTATGTTTTTTAGTAAATTTGTTTACGGAAAAATAAATCATATAATTGTTATTTATTACAAAACACCACCACCGTTTAAATCCTCCTACAAAAAATATCTATGAAGTGCGCCCAGCGCAGCGCCCAGCCCGTTCTCGGTGAACGATGAATCTAGCCGATTACCTCAGCTTATTTCACCAAACAAAAAAGTACACTATATTTTACGTCTTTAACCAAAGTCAGCTTTTTTAGTATTAAAAAGCATTCAGATTACAAATATTATTTGGAGATTCTCTATTTGGAAACTAGTATTTTGAACATTATTTCTGAAGGACTATTTTTCTTTGATAGGGTACCGTTGACATATTATGTATCACATAGGACATGTGGCGTTCGCAGTGGCCTTTTTTGGCATTATCCATTTTAAAAGGAATCGGCCAGTGCTGTATTGACAGCTTCTGCTGAATGTCATTGTGGTATTTGTTAATAAACTTTTGCACAATTATTGTAATAAAAAGCTACGAATATCGTGGTTAATAATAATCGTTGTTTGAGTTCATTTTCACAGAACCACAGTTTTTACTTTTTTAAAGTCATATATAATTATATCATTACATGTGATTAAATATTTGCATATAACCACTTGCAAACATGCAAACCAACATGCAAAACCTACTATACACCTTCTCGAAATGTACGTCTCGAGGACGTCTCGAAACCGGTAGACATAGAAACGTCGGCAAGTAAAATGTTTGACCACAAAGTTAATGTTATAAATATTAATATAATTATATCATTTACATATTATGTACTTATACGTACGTACAAATAAATTACCGTTTTTAGTAGATAACTTAAAAAATAAATCACGGCTTACCACTTTGAATTTGCCTTAAACATTACCCAAAAAACTTAACTAGCGTGAATTGACCAAACCGTATGAATTTTTTCCTTTTTGTAAAATAGTTTTGTACAATATTCGTCTTTTAATCATCAGTGTAGCCATTAACAGAAACAAAGTGTTATCGCATGCAAAAAATAAAAATTACCAAATTTATCACTCTCTATGGAGTAGAGAAGATTCAGAATACTACCCTAGGGCAGGGGAGCAATTACATACGCTATCTTCATTGGTGTATATCGAGATAGTGTAAAGTAAAATCAAAATTTTTGTTACGAAAATGTGTATACTTCAATTCAAATTTAAAGTATCATCGTCGGTAACCTGTAATTGAATGTGTTAAAATGTATGTTTATAATATTTTTCGTAAAAAAACTTAATTTTCTTTGTAAATACAATTGAAGATAATCGTTAATATTCCATTGTTTTACAGGTCCTGGGCCTCGATTAGGATGGGAAGATACAGACGTCATACCTTCACCTTGACGGTATAGTTGAAGATAAATTCTCTCTTGTGATTACAAAGATATACTACCGGCCCCCCACTTTCAAGTTTTGGGTAGGTACATCGATATGCAACAAAGGAAAACCTACGTCACAGTACACATATCTACGCTCTAAAATGACAAAGCTTCAATATTACGTCATAGTTGAAGGTAAAATTCTCTCGGCCGACTACAAAGACATACTATCGATACCCCCCCCCCCCACTATCAAGTTTTGATGTAAATACATCGGTTTATACCGACGGGTCTAGAACCCCCCGATACGTTTATATACGCATTAAAAGTGACAAAAAATTAGTTCCACGGAGCAATTTTTTCACAATTACGATTTTTTTAAATTTTTTATCGTTTTGAGTACGACAATTTTTTTTAAAAGCCTATTAAAAATATGAGAGAGAACTAAGTAAATTTTGTAGTCGAATTAAATTCCGACATAACTGTCACTTTAATAAAACGAACGCCTAGATGTGAAAATGATGTCGTTAGATTCCGTCCCATCAACAATTAAGAGTATCTAGGCGTTAAAAAGTTATCACTCTAAAAAAAATATTTAGTTTATATATTTTTCATCTGTTTTACTATCTTTCCGAGTGTATGTATCGAGACGTTAAAAGAGCCGGCTTTGTAGTCGATCGGCAGATACACACAGACGATCGTCAAGCGTACCGTCTGGATGATTTCCAAAAGCCATACAAAATTCATGTTCAAGCGAGAATTTTTTGTTTGAATTGGGATTTATTGGAGTTTATAATCGCTTTGAAGTGAGCACTTTTTATAACATAAGCCTATTTAAACTATAAATGAGAACTATTTTTTTTAATTGTTTGGGGTCGTTCCATTGGCTTGTTTCGATCATATAATGTCATATAGATAGTACAGAAGTTAAATATACCATCTCGATATATACAGATGAAGATAGCGTTCATAATTGAGGCACTGAATTAACCAGTGGTCCATAATATAATCCATGGTAATATAAAGCGTCACATTAAAATATAATGTGTATCATTAGGTGTTTCATCGTTTGCGCTACAGAATCTACATTTAGAAGTTTCAGAAAAGTATGCTTGTAGACTAATACTCTCGTTAAGCGCTTTTAGGATCTAGGACATTTGAAGAGCCGAAGAAAATACTTTAGAGGTAAAGTGGGTTTTGCATGTTGGTTTTTTAGCGTCTTGACAAAGAGACGGGTACGTCTCGAAACCGCTAGACATAGAAAACTTGGTAAGTGCTTAAATACACATATTTAATAACATATTTATTGCTAGTTTATTTTTAAGCTTTGTCGTGTTCTGAAACCGGTCTGCATATAAATTTACCGTAGTGATTTGATGCAAAGTTAATAGTACATAGTTAAATTATTTAAAGTGAAAATCATAAAATTAATGCTTCAAATAAAAAAAATATTTTTGAAAATGACGCTAGTATCCCGTGGTAATATGATTCACAAGTCAGAAATAGTTTAGCAAATTATAATATACATACGTAACTCCATGCCTTCTCTCAGGTAAAACTCCCGAAAAAGGAAATCAAGTTGGAATTAGTCGGCCTTGTTGTGTAGTGGTTAGCGTATTCGCTTAACATGCTAGAGGTCTCGGGATCGATTCCTGGAGGTTCGAAGTGAAATACTTGTTTGAAAGGTGGCTTAACAATGCAGTATTTCACTGTCCCTGGGATGGTACCTGAAGCGTAAGACTACATGTAATTAGTGATCGAAATACGCTGCACCTGGTGTTTAAATGTAATGCTCTATACACCACCAGGTGTGATGATTATAATGATAACTCGGTAAAAATTCATACAAAATATTGATCCAAGAAGAAGTTAAAAAATGGAAAATTATTTTCAGGCGTTGCCTAGTATGTGAAATAATTCGATCAGATGAATCTAGCCCTAACAATAAAAGTTTTGGATCTTTAACTTCACCAAAATCAAGATGGAAGGATTGATCATCCTCTGCCTCTGATCACCCAGGGAGTCTTTCTTTATTCGAGACCATTCTCCCATTGTAAATTTTCGCGTTTTTAAATATGGTTGTTGTGTTCGTTGTGTTTGCTGTGTTACTTTAATTTTAAGTAATTGTTTATAAATACTCTTCCCCCTCCTTAATCAGCATAGAGTTATATAACTTTCTATTATAATAACTTTCCTCTATGCGCAGCTGACAAGAGTTCCCCAGGACTTTATAACATCTGCGTGTGGATGGTGGGCTTAAGGATATCCTCTCAGATGGAAAGTTTGAAGAAATACGGATGTTCAAACATAAGCAAAATTGTGAAGGTTACACATTGTGTAATGTGGCCATTTAAACCACCCAACGACAGATCAAGCCCTGTAAATGCCTAGACTTCCATATTCTCTTCTCTAAAATGTTTTCCATCCCTGTTGTAATTTGTTAATCATACAAAGAAGGCAAAAACTGTTGCTTGAGTTTAAAAGTGGTTAGATTTGCTTATTTAGAATCGCCTTTTTTTACAAATTCAGGTAAACTTTACTAAATGCATCATCAAAGAGGCGTGTCTGTCTTGCAAAATATTGTTTGAATGAATATTTGTTTACTTCCCACCTTTAACGAAAACCGTAAATCACAAGTATTCCTGGACTGTCATATAAAGTCTTATGTCATTTGTCAACACGTCTTCGGCGTGGGAGGTTCTTAGGTATGAGTGTTTTAACGAATTTCCTCAATGAGCAACAGTAAATGACGGAGATTTTAGGGATTACATGTGAATGAATTTGAACTGTAAGATTAAATGCGTCGGATAAAAGTCTTTTGAATCGCGTTTCTCATTAAGGCAGCGATAACTATCATTTTAAGATTTTTAACACTTGTAATTAGTTTAAGCATTTGATATATTACGATAGTTAGAAAAGAGAAACGTTCTACATGCTGTTAATTGAAATAATTAAGGATTTTATTAACTATGCATTTTCGTATTAACGTGAAACTTTCAACTCGAACTAATTTGTAATTCAAAAAGAATCATGCGCATTACGTTGTACAAATATAAATTGTCATTTTTACATAATCGTCGGCCTTGTAAAACCAGTAAATCCCAAACTTGTTTTTTTTCGAGGGAGAGTAAAAATAGATTTTACTTGAGTATACGAATTGTAAGCGAAGTTTTTTAATAATGCAACTCTGTACGGATATTCATGTTTTACACTCATGTAAAAGTCCGAACAGAATACCATTTTTGACAATTTGCGGACTCCGGAGTTTTACAAGTTACGGTGACGATATTATAGAGTGAACCTCTATAAAGTATTTATAGTAATAGTCAAAATCTGCTATTTATGAAATCTTCTAAGAGCAACTTTTTTTTTTATGTCCCGATGTCCAAAATGTGTCAATTCGTCACACAACTTCTTTGACACGAATTATTTAGGAAAGATCTTCCGGTTTTGGTAGATGAAGATGGATTGGCAAGGGTTGGCTCGAAGTCTTATCGTCTTATCTTATCGTCTCTCGAAGTCTTATGATCGTGTTTATGAATATATTGTATACCATTATTTTATTGTCCTTGTTTGTCTTTGATGCATAGTTTAATGTTATTTTTGTTAAGTTTCTTGTACATATGTTTCTTCATGTTATATTGGCTAATTCCGTATTTAGATTAAATAAATATGAATTATGAATTTACAAATTCATGTTTGTCAGTAAAATACTTCTAATTTTTTTGATTAAGAGCAGAAAAATTTAAACTTGTCAATATCAAAATGTAAAAAAAAAAAGATAGACACTTATAAATACATTTTTTCTCTATTTACCCAATATGTATTTCGCTATAATATTATGTATAAAATGGATTCTGTCCGTAAATTTACTAATATTAAAATAAAGTAAAATAATAACATATGTCAGCAAACAAATTCAAAATAAATATAACTGAATTTACTATGTTATGCAATTACTAATTTTATTTTATTTTATTTATTTGGGATATTAAAGGAATACAGCAAATAATAGTATTAAATATTTGTATAAAACCACATACCGACTTATCTATGTCTACCGGTATCGAGACGTACCCGTCTCTTTGTCAGGACACCGATTAAATCAACACGCAAAACCCACTATACACCTTCACCATAGTTGTTGCACAAAAATATAAAACCAACACGACATGACATTAAATATTATTAATAATTAATAAATGTTTTCAACCCGAGTAAAAACAGCATTTTATTATTATTAGTTTTGTTGTATCATTCTTTTTCTTTTTACTTCGTATAATTTTATTTTTTTTCATGTGTGTTCGAAATTATATAACCTCAAATGACTGAATAAATATAACGGCGTAAGTCACTCTCCAAGCACAAGAACTAGCCTCTTTTTTGGAAAGTAGTTATAACATTAAACAATTATTAGTAGATTGTAACAGAAATAAAAAAACATGCATCATTTATTAAAATAAATATTTAAAAAATAAAATATGTACACACTCCTCCAAAATGAAGGTATTTTGACAATTAATGACAAGAAAACGAATGAAACCGTTTTGTTTATAAATGTTAAACCATAAACTACATAATTTATATAAACTTTAATTATGAATGTCAGTTAAATTTTCATATAATATTCTAATTTTATCTTACTTTGTTGCAAATATATTAATCTGCTTAGCGGATGCTGTAATCACAATTAATTATCCTGCACTTATGAAAACAGTATCGAGGTATGATTACTTTTATAAATATTTTTGATGTTGGCATCTACATACATATTTAATTACATGTTTTAATAAAATACATCGAATTGAATTGAATTAATAACTTAAGAGTATTTGTAACCAGGAATGGTTTATTTGCCAGTTTAGATAGCTTAAATGAATTATTTTAGAGTATTTGTAAAAAAAGTAGTTTATTCAGTACTTTTAAATAAATTCAGGAATCATTAAATTAAGAGTAATAAATGTTTTAATTCTCATGATTAGTATTAAATTCACAGACTGTATAGAAGATGTTTCATTTAAGTATTTTCTCTCAAAGGCTTACCGAAAACGATTAGCAGGTCTGAAAGTCGTAAAAAAGTCAATAAGATATTGTTTTAAATTGAAAATTACAACCAGAATTATCTTCTTTTTTCAAAAAAAGAGAATACAATCTATAAAAAAAGGTTTCAACCAAAGTATTTTTTTATTTTTTTTTTTAAAAGTTAATACTTTACCGAAGGCATAATTTTAAGTAGAAATAAAGGAAAAGGTCACAAAAGTGTACTTGCATTTCTTTTAAAAAACAAAAATATTAAATTTAGCCAGGGCCACTTTCCTGTTCAATTTATTATCTTTAAATTATTTCAACAAATTTTAATATATTTAAGTCTTTATTGAGATCCCAGATCCCTAAGTTTAGTCTAAATTTGAAATGGCGTAATCTGCCGGTTTAAAAGTAATTATATTTTAGTTACATAAAACTTTTAAGTATATTTTTTACCAGAAATACCTTTAAAAAATATTTTTTCTATCTAATTTATGTTTTTTTGATTATTGCGCGATATAAAAAAAAACATTCGTTTTAAAATGGCAAAATACTATGATTTCCTAATTTTGCGTTCTTTTTACCAGACTACAGCCCTAGTGTATTTCTGTGTTTTATCTGGCAAACTTCGAGCCTATGTACCCATGTCACGCTCTAGCGTTGTGGCCTAGCCGGTGGCGACGGGTTTTGTGAATGGATGATCCCAAATTTGAAAAGGCATTTTTTGGAAATACGCCTCCAATTTGAAATTTTGCTTATCGACCCTCCACGAGCTCACCGTTGCAATATGAAGATAAAAAGTTATTTTTTTCCAGTCCACTTGTTAAATAAAACTGTCATTTTGTAATGCAATTTTGAGTTATGTCCAAGTGTACCTTAAGCATTATTATACATAGTGAGGTACATCACGGCGAAGGTGTACCATATTATATTATGTAAAATGGTATTTATATCTGCAACAGGTTGCTAAGCTGTAAATCTTGCCACTTCATTGGAAAGTATGCTACATAATTGTACAGAGTCATACTCACGAGTATATTTACATATATCTACGGATATAACATATATTGCCGGTCTGGAAGAAAAACGTTACAAGTAAAAATAAGTTGATAGAGTAAAACAAAGGTAAAAATAAAATGTATATAGCACATCCGAATAAACAGAATTATAATGAAAAAATAAATAAATCCAGGGCCACGATTATAAACGATATCTTTATCGGTACGTATCGAGACTGTACAAAGTAAAATCTACATTAATATGTGAAACTATAAGATATGTTCGTCGATAACCTGTAACTGAAAATTCCATTCAATTCAATTCAATAAACTTATTTTAAATAAAACATACTTTATTATTATTATTATTATTATTATTATTATGGATAACTTATATAGCGCCATTTTCGTAATAAAATACCTAAAGGGCGCTTTACATAGTGATTCTATTGTTAAATTGGCTATTCGATCAGGAGTTTATATATTTAAAAAATTGAATATTTGTAAATATAGATATATATAAAATAGAATTTATAACTAAGTAATATTTTCATGGATGTTTGTGTGTGTATATGTATGTTCACATGTATGTATGTATGTATGTATGTATGTGTATATATGTGTATATATGTATGTATGGATATGTATGTGTGCATGTACGGGTATAAATATGTATGGATATGGATGAGGATGATATATAGATATAGACTTACATATAGATATAGATATAGATATGGATATGTTAATAAATAATGTTTTTAATAAAATGCTTTGTGCCCATTAAATATGTAAACACTTATGTTTAAAATTTTGGTACTCCGGTTCTGTAATTATTTATTTTTTATCTTAAAATTGCGTGATCATTCACTTATTTTTTTTTGCTTTTTTTTTACATCTTCTAAATATTTTTTTTTTTTGAAAGCATCAATTACATGTACTTTTTTTTCGCTCCCTATATCTAAGTTAGTAGTAATTATTATTATAAAACCATGTAGGACTATCATATGATTAATTGTAAAGGATCTTTACCGACAAGCCATATTCATTGGCTTGGTGAGTCCTGTAAAAAAAAAAAAAATGTCAAAAATGTCTTAAAATAACTAAAATGTAATATTGTATGTACATAATAAAATAAATAAATAAAAATAAATAAAAAAAAAAAAAAAAACTAATTTAATTGAAGCTTTTAAATTTGTAATTTAATTAAAACAATTTATTTTGTTGTCACATGCTACGCATTATAAACATATATTCAATACGTACGTATAAAAAAAATACATGAAAGAGACTCATGTCAAAGTAGTAGGAGAATCCTGCCCCGGAAAACCCCTTCGGATACATGAAACAGATCAATATCCAGAGCGATGTTGTTCAGCATAGCGGTAGCCCTTCCAACAGGCATAACCATAGGCACCATGGTCCTGTATATTGGAATATGAAACAATCTATGCTGACGCTGTCTTAGATAATTATCAGGAACATACAAACCAATGCTCATCATAATCTCAGAATTATCGATCATATCGCGCAACAATCGACAAAAATGTGTAGTCAAATACACATTATTTCTAGTCTCTAAACTGTTGAAGCCAAGAATACCCTAGATAAACTAACTCGGTCGGGTAGAGCCAAGGATAATACCCGCACTCTCTCATGTAGAGATATCTCAGAAAATTCTTTTGGATTTTCTCTATCATAAGAGAGTACTTCAGTTCATGTGGCCCCCAAATCATCGAGTCACTCTCGAATCTACCTCGCACCAAGGAGTTGTAAAGAGTTCTCAGTACGTGGGTATTTTTAAAAAACCCTGACAGTACGCAGAACAAATCCGAAAATCTTTAACATATTGTCAATCTCGTGGTGAAAAGATCAGCGTGTTTGCCTATCATGCAAGAGCTCTCGGTTTCGATTCATGATACTTTTGACATGAAATATTGTTTTTAAAGGTGTTTTTAATCTAGAATATTTCATAGTCCCTGGACTGGCGCCTGTAGCGTTGTCTAATAATTTTATCTTTACGTATCTAACTGATCAAGATACGCTGCGGTTGATGTACCAGTGCTTTATGCACCATTATGTGTGGAAAGAAGAATGATTATGATATTGATAAATATGTTGACAAAAAAAATGTACACATTTTTTCATGAAGATAACTTAATTTTACTTTGTGTATAAAATTGAAGATAAGTGTTTACTTCTTATTAGTCAAAATTTATATTTCATATTGCAATATTCTTCTGGACCTCGATTATAATGGTAAGTTCACATTTATCTTAGATTTTATCAACAAAGTAGAATTAAGTTTTCTGTATGAAAATCAGAATATGAATACAATTTTTCTTTCTAAACATGTTCAATTATTGGTTACCGACAAAGATACTTCAAGTGCTCATGCAAATATATACATTTTCGTAAAAAAAAAAAATATTTTTTGTTTATAGATAGTCGAAGATAACTCTGTTAACTCCCATTGTAATCGGGGCCCTGGAAATAAACACGTTATTTTTAATCCATGAACATATATTTCATCGTTTATCTTTTTACCGTTGGAAGTAATGCCTATGTCTTTCGCCTATATATTACGACTTATAAAAAATGCTCTGATATTTTTAAAAGAAAATCTCAATTGTCATAAAACAGGTAATAAAATAAAATATGACACCGTTTTAAAAAGGTGGCTCAGCCACCAAGCAGGTTAATTGCAAGTCAATTGTTGAGAATAAGTTTTTTTTTTACAATTTACTCTATATACCAAACAAAAATATTTTTTTTTACGTGATGGCTCTATTTTATCAGAGTCCGATATGCACATACGAGATGCCAACTTATTTTCAATCTGATCAATTTGTGTTCGATGCAATGAAAACGCCACCCGCAAGACTATTTTTTGCAAATAATAAGGATGGTAAAATTAAACCAAAACGATCGATTTTATTTTGTTTTTATTATTATTTACAAAATTTCTTAATAATGATCACAAAATTTAGAAAGATTTTAAAGATGTATTGTGAAAATAAATTTATGAACGAATTATACTAAAATAATTTATTTGAAAAACATTTTAATTGAACATAAAAAAGTTTCATAACTGGACGCCATTTCGAGTAACTCACACTCGAAGATTTCCGACGGAAAAAATAATTTTCCAAATCTAGCGACAAAAAGTTATGTGCTACTTTTGCCGTCAATTTCTAGTGTAATAAATACATGTATTTTAAAATATCCCATTTTTTATGTAACCCGACTACGTGACGTTACAGCACCGTTTGAAGAGGATTTTTTTAGCATAGTCTAAAATACAAGTTTAAATTTTTCAGCGATAAGTCTGAGCAGTATGCATTCTTGGTAACAACCCTATAACGTAAGAACAAGAGGACTTGTCTGTTTATTAATTAATAGTGATGCATTTTATTGTTTTGTGTAATCTTCCATCTCTTAAGCGGCTTATTAGTTTTTAAGACACTGCATTGGTATACCTTTTGCATCGCAAAGAGATGGTTTTAAATTTTCATGAATATACTCATAAAATAATATACAGAGTCTAACAGTTTAACAACTATAGAATTCGTACCTAGTACCTACCCAAACAAACAAAAGCTATTCTCTGGTCCTTCAGGTGCCAGTTTAGAGGGACTATGAAATATCGTCATCATAACTTTCCTTTCCGCACCCATTGGTGTGTGGAGCCGAACGTTAATAGATTATCAAAATAAGCCAAAATTAAAAAAAAATAAAATTTTATGTATCGTATTCACCGCTCTGTTTTTTTTCAAGTTTTGTAATTTTGAAGTGACTCCGGGTGACGTCACAAGTTGGTGGGGAAAACCAATTTTCTCTGCGAATGCGTGGCGCAAAACAGCGAGGAAAAAGCCTTAGCCCTTGCAATATAATTAAGCAGAGGGACATACATTTTTATTTTTGTAATTTGTTTATTTTTCCATATTTTAATTACAAAAATACATTTTTAAAAAAGTACATCTTAAAGTTAAGCTAAAACAAAATTTGGAAAAAAATGCCCACAAAGACTTCAGCGTCTGAAAACGGTATCAGTGATTAAATGTTTTGTAATTCTTTAGGTAGAAGATTGAAAGATCTTGGACCAACATGCAAGGAGTGCCTCTGTGCGAACTTAGTTCTGCATCCTGGAACTGACAGTACACTATCGAATCTACTGCTAATCCGATTTAGATTAATAATAATTAATTCCTTATTTAAGTAAACATATATCAATTAAAAAATGCATTAATAAATACATTTTAAATTCGTTTACAAAATAAATAGTAATCTCTTGATATAAATAATGTTTTTTTTTAAATAAACACTCACTCACCAGTTCGTCGGTACTAAATTAAATTTTCACACTTTTTTGAAAAAAAAGCATCCAATTTTATTTGCTTCAATTATTGTTGTTTCCTTTCTTGCAGAATAATAGCATATACTATAAATATTTTAATATTCTTTTAATTTTAATAATCATAAAATAAAAAAATACATTCACACATTTTTATTTTTCTTAAAAACAAAACGAAAACTAACTCGGAAACAATTTCACACACACATTAGGCAGCTTGCGCACATGGTAATATAATAAAACTACGTGTAAAAGTGTGTCTGCTATTTGAATCCTACTGTCGTCTGATGTCGGCCGAACCGGAAAATCTCACGCTGGCACCAACCGGAGTAGTTGTAAATCGAACCGGCGCGGCTCAAAACGACGTTTACCTGTTCTTATTTTTAAAAATATATTTATATTCGATAACAAGTCCTCTAATTTTGATGTTCAACTTTTAAACCTGGTTCATTTGCATCCACATTCCCTTCCTGCTCATCTTCCCCTCCCTCCGCCAACACGCGCCGTCCTGCCTTCCCCGACACTCATGCACCGCGGTATGCCGTGCATTGTGTCCCGCGGTGAACTTGTGTGCCACTGACACCGAGGCGTTCTTCTTCTCCGAACCCGCTCTTCTGCAGATTGCGTGACGTCACGGCAAGATGGCCGACAAAATGGCGGGGTTTCGCTAACCCTTCGGGTGACATACTAACGGGGTCACATAGCAGAATATTATTATAAAGAGGTGCTTGTCTGCTCAATAGATTTCAAATTAGGAAGTTAAGTGCCTTTTATTTATTTTTGTTTTTTTATAGTAGAGTATTAAACTAAGCCATTTTTTAAAAATTGTTTTATGTGACGTCACAGGTTCTTCTTTATTAGTTCTCCCGATTGGTTCGTTTAATATAAGCAAACCAGACATCCTTTACAGCTCTCATATCATTGGATGGTTCAAATGAACCAGTGACGTCGTTCAAAGTAGTGCAATTTAAAAAAAAACTATTTTTTGTTATTTTTGTTTTTAAATAAGCATAAATAAATATTTAATGACAAAAAAAGAATTCTGCGACGTCGTGTCGGATAAATTTTCTACTCAAGTTTTATCATCATCATTCCCTTCCCGCACCGAATGGTGCATGGGGCACTGCATTGGCACACCAATTGCAGCGTGCAGCGTATCTTGATCATTTATGTTACATGAAGGTAAGATGATACGTCTTACGCTTCAGGTACCATTCCAGGGAATATGAAATATTCTAGTGTGATAACACCCTTTTAAACAAATATTTTATTTCAACCATGTCGGGAATCGAACCCGAGACCTCTTGTATGGTAGGCAAACGCGCTGACCATTACACCACGATGCTGACAAAGGTTTAGAATTTGCATATTTGGAAATTTCTGAAGGCGAGACGTTTCACGTCCTGTGGGACAAACGGCACGTATGACGAAGCGCAGTTGACGGTTATAACGCGTGACGTCAAAATGACGTGATGCCAACTGTGAGACGTTTTGTTTGTGCTCACTTTTAAATTCGATAAATTATAAATGAAAACCCGTTTTGAATACACTGATAGTTATATCATGAGAATCGTAAAAATCTGCATTAAACAAAAAATATATTTTTAACGTTATTCCCGAATTGTGAAAATACCGTATTATTTAATAAATTCTCAATTGTTTAAGATATTCAGGGTTCTAAATAGAGATGCCACGAATAGTTATTTGGCCGAAGCGCCAAATGGCGACGGGTTACTTTACGACAGGTTACTTGTCTTATTGCTGTGCGTGCGGGGTTGACGGAGCGGGCGTATTTGTTTCATCTGCAAGTAGATCATATCGCGACACGTGTTATTTGTTCATTATTACATCACATTGTGTTACTTATAAGGACTATAGTCCTTATTAATAGTAAGTAATTATTTGCACATTGCATATCAATGCACCATTTAATAAAAAATCACCTATTTGGGAATATTATGAGATTTGTTGTGACGATAATAAACAGGCTGTGTGTTGGCTGTGTAACTATAAAATCTTCCAAGGTTACTATTTAAATGAAAAGCGCAATCGCTTGCTATTTACAAATCCTGAAAAAAATGTTTTCATTCAAGACAACTTGCCACTTATAGATTTTAAGTATTAAACCTACAATTTGTGGTTGAAATAGATATATTTAGAAATAATATGTCAATTTTTTAAAAATGATTTGGTATTTAGTCTTTGACCAAATATTAAATATTTAAAAAAGTAGCCGAATAGGTCGAATATCAAATAATAGCCGAATATTCGTGGATTACAGCGATAGAACATGGAATAACTGGTGAACGACCAATATGTTTTAATAAATGTAAAATGTAATAACTGGTAACATGTTTAAAGTATTAATGATATGTATAATCTTAATATGAAGGTAAAAAATATAATATGAATATGTATATGCGAATATTCTCTTATATGTAAATATAAGTGTATGTATGGTTATGAATGCCCCGACTCAACACGGATTTTCTAGCGAGTCGGGGCAAGTTCACAGGTATGGGTCGTTCTCGATTGTGTCACTATAAACTGTGTCTCTGTTCCGTATAAACGTATGTAAAATGTGATTAATAAATAATAAAATAAATAAATTTATCGTTATAGATATACAATTGTTATTTAATAAGAATTTTTACCCACTCGAAAAGGACTACATATGTTCTACGTCACGAAATGCAAGTACAAGACGTAAAACAAGTATTGAAGACCTCGTTTTAAAAAATCTTAAAATGTCAAAAACCAAATATTTTTTAGGAGTGTTTATTTTTAAAAAATTCGACATTGTAAACAATGATAAATAATAAAAATTATGTGACCTCACTGCAGTAGCGAGCCGTGATTTATTTTATAGGTAATCTACAAAAAATGTTTATTAATTTGTACCTGCATATAAGTACATAGCATGTAAGTGATATAATTATATATGACCATTTTCTCTGTGGTTCTGTGAAAATCAACTCAAACAATGATTGTTAATAACCACGCGATATACGTAGCTTTATTCTTCAATATTTTAATACAATACTTGTACAAAAGTTTCTTAACAAATACCACGATGACATTCAGTAGTAAATGTCAACACTGACCACTGCCACAAAAACAACTACATGCCATATGTGATACATAATATGTCAATGGTATCCTATCAAAGAAAAATAGTCCTTCTGAAATTATGTTCGAAATACTAATTTCCAAATAGAGAATCTTCAAATAATATTTGTAATCAGCAAGGTTGTTTTAGTACCAAAATGCTGACTTACATTAAAGATAGTTATATACCTCAATGTTTAAAATAATGTCTACAATATATACTAAATCGTATGTTTTTAAGAACATAAAAAAGCATTTGGCAGCTAATGTACAGCAATGTAATGATTTATTTATCATATTCAAAATATAAAGGGAGGTTGCTCTCGTTCAATCCTTGAACCAGGAAAAACAG
This sequence comes from Micrasema longulum, assembly GCF_059751315.1. Classification (NCBI taxonomy): domain Eukaryota; kingdom Metazoa; phylum Arthropoda; class Insecta; order Trichoptera; family Brachycentridae; genus Micrasema; species Micrasema longulum. The sequence continues at coordinate 460,767 of NW_028279003.1, forward strand.
CACAAAAATGGATCATGAAGATCATTAAAAAACCCTCGAGGTCTCCAACGGAAGATCTATTCGCTGAGTTTAAAATATTGGATTTAAGACAAAATGTTTGTGAGGTGCCTACTACTTAAATTTTATGATAAATTAAGTGAGGTCAAAAGAACCCAACAAAATATAAACACTCGTTCAGCAACACAAATTAACTGTTTTGTCCCATTTGTATCAACCGCCTTTAGTAAAAAGCAATATAATGTAATTGCGCCAAAAAAATTTAATGATTTAATGCCAAATATAAAAGACTCAAAATGTAAAACATATTTTAAAATAAAAATAACTGCACATATAAATAGTGTAGCGAGAGATTTTTTGAAAAATATATGTAAATTAATAAACGTAGTACTTTATATAATTGGTGCATATATTGTTTGTATTCTTAAGTATTACATTAATTTATATTTGTTTTTTATTTTATATAACACGGTATTATTTATGTTTATGTAACATGTATTCTCGGCAAATACATATACTTTATATTTGAAAAATAACGATTGTTAATTTCTTACTTTTGATTAACTAGGCATTTATAATGAAGTAGTTTTAGTTTTTTTTGTTATCATTATATTAGTATCTTAGAACAGGCTGAGCCATCTTAGATGCAGATTATCCTAAACAGAAAACGCCCCGTTTTCATTGTCTATTCACTTGTTTTATATAGATTCCCTGTTATTTAATATGTATCCTTATGTTACGCAATAAATTTATAATATAAAATAAATAAATAAATATAATATGTACGTTCTTATACAAGATGTATTATTAGGGTATAATACACTAATGCAATAACATGATAATTTTTTTTTTTTTTTACTATGTTTTCACTGCATTTATTACTTTGTTTTTATAATTTGTTTTTTTTTTGCAACGTTTTTTTTACTACATTTTTACTATGTTTTTACTACATTTTTACTATGTTTTTACTACAATTTTACTATGTTTTTATTACATTTTACTATGTTTTTACTACATTTTTAACCATATTTTTACTCCATTTTTTACTTTGTTTTTCACTTTGTCCTGTATCTTTATAACTGTTTCTATAAATTGATTACTGTTTTTTATATTTTTAGACTGTTTTAGAACGGGGTAAATAACCCTAGTTAGACAGTCAAAGCAAATTTACATAAATCATAATTTTGTGTATGTAATAATGATAATAAATAAATAAATAAATTATTGATGCACTGGTCACTATTGTGTTAGATAAAGATTACCCAAACAACTAGAATGCCAAGTTTTCTAAAACAAAATTATCGATACGATATTGAAGTTTCTAACTTCATATTCTAATATTTAAACTATGTTTTTTGACTTAAAACGCTAAAGTTCCCATGGTGCGAATCGAAGATATCTCTGTTAACCTCCAATTGTAATCGGGACCCTGGAGAGAGCAGATGAACGAGCAGGAGCCGCATCTTGTAAAGAACGGCACCTTTCTTCTCGAAATTTCCCCTTAGCTTTAGTAAACGCTGTATAAAACAAAATACGCAGCAGCGTTGGAAGGATCATTACCGCGCTTCTTCTACAGGTAAAATCACTAAAATGTTTTTTCCAATGCTGGCTGATGCAGAAAACTTCCGTCGTCATCACCGAACTACTATCGAAACGACCCAAATCTTTACAGGACACGGAGCTATGAGAAGTTACCAATATAGGTTTAAATTAAGGAATGATGACTATTGTCCGTGCGATGATATTTTTTCACAGAGTATAGAATATCTGTTATTTCAGTGCCCATTTTTTAGTTTGCAACGCCATAATCTTGAAACAGAATGCAGGAAAGATGGAATATCCTTAACAGATATCCACACTGTAGTTAAAAGTAGTTAACGCCATTGTTCTTAGACTTTGCAACAATGGTGATTAGACTCATAAAGGTAATAAACCAAAATTAGTGATCGAACGTCCTATTTCCAAGATAAACAAAAACGATTTTTTCCTTAGTTTGAGTACCTTAGCCTTGTACATGACACGTAAGGCTACTAAATACAGGGGTCCAAATACATTAAAAACATAATTAAAAAATTGGGACCCTTGGTCGCGATTATGAACATCTCCATGCGCACATATCAAGACGGTATAAACTAACATCGATATTTATTTACGAAAATGTGAATATTTGTACGAAAATTTTAAGTATCTTCGTTGGAAATCTGTAATTGAACATGTTTAGAAAATAATATTATTAACATTTTGTATATTTTATACAGAAAACTTCATTTTACTTTGTGGATAAAATTAAAAATAATTTTTAACGTCCCATTAAAATACGGATCCGGTGCGGAGAAGGGTTTGATGGTGATGATGATAATCAGTTAACAGTAAGATGTATGTAACACTTTCCAAAGATGGCCAATATTTAAAATTTATTTATTAACCGTCAGCAATTTTCTCACAGCCGCGTCAATCAAAAAGTAAATAATACCGCTATGTTTTATGGCATATATTTGAATAATAATTATAGATGCTTTGAAGAATGCATTCACAATAAATTTTAATGAAATACCCAGGTAAATTATTAATTTAATTCTCTGTTGATTTAGCCGGCAGATGTTGAGAATACAAAAATAATTTTATATATTGCCCACCAGTGAAGGAAATTAATTCTATCCTACTAATTTTGTTAGCATGCTAATATAAATAGCATATAATACCTAATACCTGGTCTGTATCCGGGAGGATAAGGATTACAATTCAGCGTGCGAAAAACAACCTGAATCCATGACGAGTGTTTTCGACTTGATGGCTACTGGAAGTGATAAAAATATGAACAGTTATTTTAAAACAGTTATTCTTCCGACCCGCTAAAACAGTTTTTAAAAAAATGTATCTGGTATAAACAGGTATATGGTATTTTAATTTGTTCCTGTAAAGATATATATACATATTAAAATTTTATTTTTTTTGTTTTTTTACAATATACATAAGAGGTAAAACAGAGTACTAAAAAAAATCACAATTACACAGCAATGAAATACATATTAATAGTAAAATAGTAAACCAAAATCCCACAAAGGCATGGCCTGTTCGTGGGTATACAAGAAAATGTTAATGAATTTTTGCTCCTATAATAAATAATGGACAGTTATAATATTTTTGTGTAATATTAGAAAGAGAAAATAAAATATTCTGTAAAATATTATAAAGTATTTAATTTTATAGTAATTGAAAAAACCTACAGAAAGTGGCTTGGTGGGATTTTAGTTTTAGTTTAAATATGATCATTGAAATTTGAAAATTGTAAAAATGTATAATTGTGTTTATTAAATAAAATAAAAAAAAAAAATTGTCATGATATGAAAATGAAAAACTAGTTGAGATACGTGAAACTGTTTCTTAAATAACAATTTAGGGCAACGTGGCGCATAACAAGTAACAGTTTAATCAACTTTTATAAAACTGTTCCAGGAGTTGCTTGTATGTACTCAATTTTTTTCCACGCTACTCTTATTTAAAAACAGTTTGATTTGTGAAACAGTAACTCCTACTGCCACTCATTTTGAATAACCGAAACGCCCATCTCTAATGACTACTCTCAGGTATTATCCTAAAAAAGGAATTCGAGTGGGGATAAGTCCATCTTGTAGTGTAATGGATGGCACATTCACCTACCGTTCTTGAGTTTCCGGGTTTAATTCCTGGGAAGGTCAAAATGAAATATATGTTTATAAGGTGGTTGTACAATGCGATATTTTACGATTTTATGCTTTAGGTATCCAGCGATAGTGAAATGTTGTAGGGTAAACTTTTTAAAATCAATTTTTACGTGACCCTATCAGGAATTGAACCGAGGACTACAAACATGGTAAGCGAATGCGCCAACCTACACTAAAATACCGATTTCTTCCTACTCGATTGTTTCAATGATGTGCCATTTAAAAATACTTGTCCATCGTTCTGTTTTTATTTTACACCTAAAAATCATTTTTATTCTTATATTTCATATGTTTTTTACATTTTAAACAATAATAAATAGTTTTACTTCACTGGGGTTACTCGTGTCTTGTGCCGAGGATACCTAACATAATACTCCTTTTTCGTTTTTTGTACATTTGAGAATATACAAAGAAGACAGAATATATAGAGAGAATTAAAAAAATGTTCAGACAGTTTTAAACACTACAAATTTAAGTTTACCTTTAATTTCTGTAAACTTGTATTATTTATATTATAAAACGCACAATAAAATAACAAAAACATAATATAACTATACGTTTGTGGAGCAGGTGATTTAATATTGGTTTTGGGCGAATGAGACAATTTGTTTTATTTCTACCCACTTCCACTATCCATTTTGAACATTTACTTTTTACTAATTGTTTTAATGGACAGTGGAAATAAGGTTTATAGATTTTCATTGCATAATACTTAAAATCCTTTCGTCCGAAAGTGGTATTGGTTTGTATTTGTTTAAGTTGCCTTTGTGTTGAGAATCTATTGATTATATTATTGGTATGTGTTGTAATTGTTGGGTTATGTCTTTCTTTTGAGTAAGAATAGTTTTTGAATCTATGAGAGAGTATTGTTGAGTGATTAAGTAAGCAACTGCATTCATGATAATGTAATATGCTAATGCTATTTATCATAATGCTAACGCTAATAATTTTATTTTGTGGGCCACACGCAGTTTACCTTCATTGAAAATTTACTTTACCTACATTGCATTGTATCAATTTCTTTTGAAGATATAATTTCATTATACGTCTTTTTTATTTGTTTAATAATTAATAATAATGTTGCGATTGATTGTAAATAATTAAATGTAAGGACTTATGCATAAAGAAAGCGAACGCTGAGTCAAAGAGACTTTAATAATAGTCAATAATAATATGTTTAAGAAATTAACTATTTTTTGGAGTAACAATGGCCTAATGGTATATTTTCAGATTAATTCGTGGTATTACGATCTACATAAGTGTAATGGAGAGTATTTTTCTTTATTTTCCTAATTACTACCTTAGACATAGGCAGCTAAGCTGTTTTATCTTCCCGCTTGCAGAACCAACCTGCCGATGGTAATGCCAGTAGGAAGAGCAATGTCTTCACTCAACCGTATCTCTTCGGATGTCGACATCTTTCTTTAAACCTGCGGGCTCACGCCGTCCTGTAAGGCCGTCAATGACGATCTTTAGACTTTATTTTGCGGAATTAAGGGGCGCTGGATTGACGTGGCTGGCGATATGGTCTCCTGGAGGCAACTGGTGATGTCCACATGCTCCACTTAGGAGCGGATGTGGAAAAGAAGAAGAATTTTGTTTTACCATCTTTGTACATTTAAATTTTAGTATGATTTTTTTTGTGTTATGAATGCCTTTAAATATTTTTGTTGTATATAAACGTATATAAAATAAATAAATTCAAATTGAAGTTGAAATAAATTGAAGTTTCAGATGATCGTAAAAGTCTTTACAACACGACAAAATCGCACAGGGTGGATAATTATACATATTTTGAGTGTGTTCAAATGTTTGCAGACAAGGCTGGAGACCACTTCCAAGAAGGTATTGAAGGTGAAATAATTCAGCCAGATGAATCTCACCCACATTAAAAAGTGTTCGAGCTCCTTCACTTCACAAGACTCGACAGATTGAAGAGTTGAGGAAATGAAAAAGGAAATTTTCACGAGAAGTTTACAAGTTTGTGTTTTGTCTAAGGAAAGAAACCATTGCAGAAGACTGCTGCGAGACATTGCATTGATTAATATATTATTAATTGTATTGTTTAGATGTTGATTAAAATTTATGTTCATGTTATAATCGTTACTTTTGTATTCTTGAATAATAAATATGTATGCTTCCACTTTCCATTATGTTGTATCCCAACTCAACTCTGGTCTCATGTAGTTAGGGATCTGTTACATTTTTTATGTAATATGTACAGTGTATCACGATCATGTGATACAAGAAGGTAGGGTTTTACGCTTCAGGTGCCATAGACAGTGAAATATTACATTGTAAAACCACCTTATAAAAAAATATAAAAAATTGACTCTCACAGGAATCGACTTCAGAACCTCAAGCATTGTAGACGCTTCAGGTGCCAATCCAGGAAAAGTGAAATATTGCAGTGTAAAACCACCTTGTGAACAAATATTAAATGTTAATCCTAGCAAGAATCGAGCCCAGGACCTCAAACATGGTAGACACTCTAACCACAACACTACAAGGCGGACTTTTCTCCACTCGATTTTTTTAACCAGGATTTAAACACGCGAGTAGTCATTCAAAAACACTCGTCCAGGATTCTGGTTCTGGTGGTTCTGGTGGTTGGTATACACATAATTGTATTCTTTATCCACCCGGACAAATACCAATAATATGTCCCATAATATATATTATTGTTGAGAACCTATAAAATACAAAATCATTTTTATGTTATACAATTACTAATTTTATTAATTTAATTTATTTGCGATATCAAAAGGAATACAGAAACTAAATGTTATTAAATATTTGTATATAACCACAAACCGACTTTTTTATGTTTACCGGTTTTGAGACATACCCGTCTCTTTGTCAGGACACCGATTAAAGCAACATATAAAACCAACACGATATGCATTTTAATAAGCTCTCTTCGTTCTAGTGACGAGAAAACCCTTTCATCGCTCTAATTCTAAGCTCTTGCCTCGTCTTTCACAGTAGTAGCTGCTGGATTGTGGAATAATCTCCCCACTAATGTTAGAGACGCCTCTTCTTTATTTACATTTAAGTCAAGATTTAAATGTCACTATCCTTCTTCTTTCCTTCCCACCCCCTCTCCTCTTTTCATAGTATAGTGTTAATTTTATATGTATTTTTATTTTCCTAATCTTTATTTTAAATTTTTGTCTAAAATTGTAAGATTAAATATGTCCATCTACTTGTAATTTTCTCAAACTGAACGGTTTGGGTAAGTAGGGAGAAATTGCCTTAAGGCATTATGCCCGCCCTTAAATGTATATAAACTGCATATATATATAATGTGTTAAAATAAATAATAATAAGCACATGCACTGATTAGGACAAACATGCACTGATACAATTATGAAAATATTCTATGCTGTTTGAGAAAAAGTTGAAAAAAGGTGGAGGGGGTGAGTTTAATAGGTTTAGGGTGACCATTACAGTGGAATACCGTATAAAGGACTATATTGAAAGGTTGTTTGATTATTGATCAAAGAAACATTATTTTTTAAAGCTTTCCTAATGTTTAATATTTCCACATTATTTACTTTTACCCTTTGTTTTTTGTATGTAAGATTTTAACTCCTGTATTTATATTAGAGTCATGATTCAAATTGATTAGGTGATTTGCAAATTCGGAGAAATTATTATTGAGAAGACACCTTTTATATTCTTTAGACAAAGAAAAGCAGGTAAGTGGTTATATACAATTATTTAATAACATTTAGTAAAATGTTTGACCACAAAGTTAATGCTTGAAATATTAGGAATACAGCAAATTAATATACACGTTGAAATAAAAAATCATAAAACAAAACTAATTAGATATATCCACAAAAATACATTATACATAAACAAGTAGGTAAACATTAAGATTTTCTGTGAGAGAGAGAACAAGGAGGGGGAGGGTCAGTTGTTTGTGTATGAGGCCACGTTTTAAAGTGAGAGGGTGTGTATGTCAATTTTGTCATGAAAAATTAAAGTGCATCACTGGTATTTGTTAACATTAAAAAATGCAAAATTAAGTGATTGTGAGAATTCTTAATTTTGTAATTTTAAAAACAGAACTTTAACACAAAAACAGATTAATTTTTAATATAAACTATTTGTCTATCTAAACCACATTGAATATAATTTTTCCTTCTCTTCATCTTTTCCACATTCGCTCCTAAGTGTAGCGTGTGGACATCACCAGGACGCCTCTAGGAGAATCCGTCAATAGTAAGCACCCTCGTCACTCCTCAAGTCAATCCAACCAGTTCCACTGACTACAGCTGAACAATTGTCATCAATGGCCTTCCAGGATGGTGCATCGGGAGCCTGCAGATGTGCAGAAGAGATAATTAGTTAAGGCTCTCCTGAGGCATCCCCAGCACGTGTCTAAGTCAGGTCTACCATCGAACCGTCAAGAGGCTGCTGCGTTCGTTCACGGCCTTAGTTATAAAATTACCCAACCACTTAACTGTTAACTCGTACTTTTATATATACATATCGTCGTGATCGTTATACACGACGGATGTGCGAAAAATGCAACATCGACATTCTTTTATATTTGATCTTGAAAAGATTTTATATTCCAGGTTTGAAATAATATATACCATATATATTTATATAAACTATATATGTAAAAAAATATATACGGGAATTTGGCAAAAAAATACAAAGTTTTAATTTTCTATGTTTTTTTTACTATTCCCTTTAAAATAATTGCCATTTGCGACAATACATTAATGCCAACGCTTAATCCAATTGTCCACGCACTTTTCATAGGCCTGCAAAGGTATGAGCTTTAGCTCTCGCAGCGAATTTTCTTTTATGGCACCAATCCTCTCAAAGAGCGTTCCTCTTAATAGAAATTTCAGTCTTGGGAAAAGAAGAAAATCAGATGGGGCCTGGTCTGGAGAACGCGATACTTGGCTGATGAGATTAGTCGAATTTTCGGCCAAAAACTCCGAAACAATCACCGTCGTATGAGACGGCGTTTTATCGTGGTGTAAAATCCACGAATTGTCCTTCCACATTCTTTCAGTGTTTTTGGGACGAAAAATACAACAATCTCTCGGATTGGTACATATTGGTTTTTCAACATGATTTGCTTTGCCGATTCGATGTTTTTTTCGGTACTTGACGTTGCCGGACGTCCAGTATGTTTATCATCATCTACGAATTTACGAACGTCTTTAAACATCTAAAACCATTCGTATGCCCGTGTTTTCGGCATACACGATTCTCCAAATGCTTTATTTAACATTTTTAATGATTCGGCACACGAAATTTCCTTAGCAACACAAAATTTGTGGTACGCTTGTTGTGACAATTTTTTATCCATTGTAAAAATCGCCAAATAGCAATTTTTTGACTCACTCAAACAGACGCTGACAGAATACTGAGCATCTGATCGCCGTCAAACTTTAACAGATTGTCAAAAACAGTTTTGTCAACGTGGTTACTAAAAATACTGATTGGTGCAGCGCGAGCATTTTAAATTAGAAACTCCCGTTTATTTTTTATCATATGGTAAATACAGCGTGTATAGCAAACCCTGTCACATATAAAACCACATAGATCATTATAAGCTAAATGACATATTTGTATGGTAAGAAAAATAATTTAGTGTATTTCAATATTACTTTTTAAAAACAAATGGTTACTTACTTCTGCAGAGCGCAGAGCGAGCTACCCCTAGCGGGTGTAAGCAACCATTCGGTTTTTAATAAGATTATTTTTAGTTTTGAAACGCTTCTAACTATTTTTGTAAATATGCCAATATGCTTTGTGCTTACTGATAATACCGATCAACGTGGTTTTGGATGTGACAGGGTTTACCGTACCACTGTATGTGTATAACTAACTCAAGTATCAAAGGATACTTTGTTTGGACTTATAGAGTTGTGACATAAAAAGTAAAAGCAAACTAATTAAACCGCTCTCACGTAAAGTTGAAAAAAACTACGTACGTCATTTTTCTACGATCATGACGATATATTCTTTAAAATAATTTGTAATCGAATGCAACAATATCACAGGCAATTTAGACATAAATTTGCTCTTAAATCAGTCACTGCTTTATCAGCCCAAATTTATTAGCTTACCACGTGAAACCAGATGAGAGTTATTTATTAGCACGAAAAATACTTAAATGTGTTTATTGTATCCATAAATACTTATTTGCTTGCCTCGACTCGATTCTTTGCCCCTTTGTTGCCGGAGTAGTGATTAGCACAATTTACTTTTGAAACAATGATCTTGTTTCAATTATTCTTAATAACGTAAATTGTACATGCTCTTTGGTTATTTATCAATCCAAAGTGTTTTTGCTGTTCAAACTTATGAGTTTAAGTGCAATATGAAAAGCCTTTATTGTTTATTTATTCAGAATACAAGCAGATGTACAGGTTAAATGATTATAAATATAAACTTTAAAATATGTGTAAATAAAAATAGTTGGGCCCACCGTCCAATAACATGTGTTCACTTAATTATGCTAAAATAATGCGATGACGGTTTAAACTATATAAAAATTAAATATACTATTTTTTTAAATAAAAGAAAAGAATAAATGAAATATGGACAAAACAAGGGGATAGCGGGAAAGGAAAAAAGAACATTGATGAGAGCTGGTGGAGGATGAATGCAGGAATGTTGTAGTGAAAAATCGCATTAGATTTGATGACGAGAAATAAAGATAAAAAAAAGACAAATCGTCTATTCTCTGTTATTCTAAATCAAACCTGTAAGTTTTCTTCTGTACCTATTATATGGAGTGTTAAATATATCTAGACTATTAAAATTCTTGTTAGATGTTTTACATATAAGAGGGATGGTAGAATGTTTCCAAAAATTGTTTTTTATGTTAGAAACATAGAAAATATCAGACACTCTACCTATTTGGTCATTTACCGAGATAATAAGTTACCTGTCATTTGTCTAAGTGGCAATTTACATTGTGTAACAATATTTGTTCTTGCTATGTTTAAATAATTATATTTCTTCAATTTTTCCATCTTTGGTGTCTTAGTCATTTGAATACACTCAAATATTTAAAATTCAATTCATTTCGTTTGTTTCATTATTTTTAAATACATAAATATTTTTTACGTATAAAATTCTCACAGTAATGGCAAATCGTCTATTTAAAAAATAAATATTGATTGTTTTAATTTACATCTAAAGTGTTTTAATTGTAATTGCGTACTGTGTGAATTAAATAAAATTTATGAATGAACCCACTATTAAAATACCTACCTTAAGTATTAGCAGAGAAGCGTTCATTTTCTTTCCCGTTGTCTGTGGTTTCGTATCGTCTATTCCTGGGTCTTAATCTTAGGTCCGGTCATCCATGGATTTTGTTTTTTCATAAAGCTCATAATGCACCAGGTAGGTGTTACCTGGACTCCAGAAATCAATAGAAACATAATAAGAGTTTTAATGGTAGGTAAAACTCCAATATTATGTGTTCTGAATTGATTTCTGAAGTCCATATTATGAGAGATTTGTCTAAAACATTTTTAGATGTTCTGAAAGATTTTCTACATATTTTTTTAATATCTCACGATCTGAATATATTGACACCCTTTTAACGGTTGTAAAATTATTTCAATATTGACACTAGTCCATATTAAGTATTTTTTTCTAATAATTGAACACGAGTATGAAATTTTGATTACATAATTGAAATATTTAATTATACAACAACTTATGAATAAATCTATCTTTAATTATAATTTTTGTTTAGGTTCACACACGCTTGAACTGTTTTCGGACAGTAAATGATTTATCAAGACATTGTTACATTTTATTTATGGTGTACAATATATTTTTAACAGTTCTCATTTATTTAGAAGTAAAAGTTAATTACGTTTTTGATTCAAAGTAATAAATAGCCAACAGTTTACAAGCAATACATTTAAATTTACATTAAACTAAACGTAAAAAATAAATTGGATATAAAAAATATATAAATCCTAAACAGTGCACAAAAAGGTATATGTTTTTTTTTTAAATAAAAAAAAGAAATACTTAAGTTCTTTTTAATAATTCAAATATTTCAATTTTCAGACCATTTCCTAATAGTCGTAAATAACTTGTGCTGGAAAAATGGAAATCGAGTTGTGGTAGAGTGGAATTTGAACTTTGGACGTTTGATCCGTGGTCCACAATACTACCACGGCATCACAACCCGGATCAATAAAAGTACATATTATGTACTTTCAAATTATGTATTTTACTTTCACTAGTAGATAATGAGATGCATTTTTTTCTTAAGATTAAGAAAGGATCACTTCTTCTTCTTGAGGTGCCTTGTCAGATCCCCCGACGTTGGCGATCACTACACCGAAAGCATCTAAGTCCTGCGCTACTCCGCAGCCAGGACATCTGCTTATTGTGTGTATTCGCCATAGTGATTCCTGGGAAAAGATGACCAGAGTGGTTTCCCGTTGCCTTCTCTGGTGGATTTTTCTGTCGGGGTTACTTTCCCTCAGCTGGTTGGTTCTGGTTTGCAGGCGCCAGAAACACGCCTTTCATCCTTTCGTTATCTGCTGCGATCACACCGTTATGAGTGTGATCCCATTGTCCGGGGTTCGCGACGTGGACGCTAACGAGTAGGACTAGTCAGTAGTGTTGCCGGTGAAATGCGACTGGGCGTTTGCAGCATTTTATAGAATCACATCATCCAGCTAGATGTGACTCACTGTGACCCTTCTGACAGTTTAAACCCCAAGGATCACTAAGCTGGTTTATTCATATGGAACAAATGGATGACGAAAAATGGTAAAACAAATAAATATAGCTAAGATGAATGGTAACATAGGACGAGGGTAGCCAAGAAAGAGGTGGCATGATCATATAAACCAAATCCTCAATGCTGGTCGTGTCAAAAGCAGACACAAGCATAGGTCATGCATGAAAAGATGTATGCATTTAATAAAATAGCTAAAAGCTGGATAGACCCATGTGGCATTTCTCTGCCTACATCTGCGAGCAAAATGACTTGACGGTACCTAGTATAACCGATTTTTTATCTTTTTTATCATACATATTTAATGTGCGTCAGTGCTAAATAATCTACTGACTTCACTTCGACCTAATACTACATATGTAAATTGATTGCCGAGGGTCATAGTAAATTAAGAGGGAACGCAACCTCACGTTTCTTCACACAAACGTATTCTCGTATTTTCTTTATGGATTATGGCACAAGAGAAATTATTTTTTTACGCACTTTAGTTATCATATACCGAGACCTCTAGTGTAGTAGGCAAACGCGCTGACCGCTACACCACGAGGCCAACATATATATTCTCAATCATAAAATATGCAGTTTACTAAATCTAAAATGAAAGTACATATTATTTGGAAAGCAAACGCTGAACACCATAATGATTATTCGCATTTAAATCTGTGTGTAACGATTTTCTTAATACATTTAAATTATTTAATGTTCGCCATAAATATGAATTTTGCCTATAATTAGAAGAAACAAGAAAAATACGAAGAAGGTGGTTAATTCTAGAACCTTTTGGAAGAACACTTACATATATAGAGCTTAGATAGTAGTTCAGAACAGTAAATTGAACCAGTAGCAATTTTCAATACATAAATTGAATTAGCTTTTTTGCGACGTTTTTGCAAAGGTAGATGATGTTTTTTACATATTTTAATATACCATAGAACTCCTTTTATCCGAACTTCAGTCATCCAGATTGTTAAATGTCCCGATCGTTATCAGGAAAAAAAAATAAAGAAGACGTTATAATAACAAATAAAAATTAGAGATTTACTTTGCTTGACATGTTTAAGTTAGTTTTTAATTTGATTCTAATTCGCTGCATTAATTTAAAAGCAATAAAAAAATTATAATAGAGTAAATTTTACGTTTTCTTTAAAAACACTTCCTTAATTTAATGGTGATTCCAACTATACGGAAAACGTCTGGCAGTCATCAAACCAGATTATTGGAGATTTATTGTATTGATCGGACTAATGACAAATTTCTTTTGTATATTTTCAATACCTGATATCTGCACGTTGTACACAGGATCCCATATTTCCGATGATTCTTACACTTTATTTAAATGAAATTACAGTTTTTTTATTAAAATTATTATGTGTACCTACGTTTACGTTAATAAATAATTTGGAAGTTTTCAAAAGTGTTCATGAGAGCTGAAATAAGACTCAATGCTAACTAATTTTAATCGGCAAACTAAAATATTTAAGTGTTACTTTTCAATAACGAATTACCATTCTTAATGATACTGATTTTTTTTATGTGTATTGACTAAAATGTTTATTTTTTTTTAAAACAAAAAACCTAAAAAATTCAGAAGGTACCTTCTGTTAACTGACTACTGAATTAATTAACGAATATTGATAATGTATTCAAGATTTTGTTTCAATAATAACATTATCTTATTTATTTTGTATTTGTTCCTAAGAGATGTGTAGGTTGGGACTATATTATTATATATTTAAAGCCTTTGTACATTGTGTGATTAAATATAATGTTCATTATTACTAATACTGTCTTGAAATCGTGACAAATTCAAGGTAACTTGAACACTTCTAATATGCAAAGTGCGATTAATAATAATATGTAGGAGTACGCATTCGTCAGGGACCTATTTGAAGAAGTGACTACTTACTTCAAAGCACCTTTTTAAAAAGTATTGTTATCTATTTAAAAAAAAAATCCATATCCACTCCCAATTGTGGCATGTTAATATCGTTAGACGCCACTTTCACTTCTTCCCACGTCAAACCCGTGTCCCTTAGTTCCGCCGAATAAAGCCGAAAGATCGTAATCGACGGCCTTCCAGGACGGTGGCGGTGAGAGCCCGCAATTGCAAAGAAACGTACAACTTAAGAGAAAACGCTATTTCACTTTTCTTCATACAAACGTATTCACGCATTTTTTCTCTGTATTATGGTACTAGAGGAATGATTTTTTTACACACTATATGGACCTATGTATTGGGGAAAAAAAGCGTAAAAAAAACTACTTTTAGGTCAGCATTTGATTCAGGCAGAGGACAACTTGTCAAAATTCGGCGCTGCCCAAACACTTGATTCGCAGACTGTGCCTTTGCCGTTGCCGGCCTCTGTGCCTGGAACCAATTGCCTTCAAACTTACGAATCGTCAACAGTCCCATTCAGTTCAGATATCGACTAAAATCTCACTTCTTTACTTTATCATACCCCATTTTTAAATCAGAAAATATAATATGTAACTTTAGCTTGATTAGAAAGTTTACGTATACAGTTGTAAAGCGACCTTGAGGTGAGTTTTCACAAAAATGGCGCTATGTAAATAAAACAAATATTATAATAATAATTATTATTTTAGACTTAACTATTGGCGTCTTCCTATCATTTTTTTGATAAATTAAACTAGAACCATAAAAAACCCATAAAAGCGCTCAGTTTTATCTGCTGTCTTTGGACGTACGCTATACAAATATGATAATTATGTTTGAAAAGCGCAAAAAGTAACGAGACAGAAATTTTTATTTTGATACTTTTTCAAAGTAAAAACAACAAAATCCTTCGGTTTTGAGGTACGGAAAACGGGACAACGAAACATAATCGGTATGATCAGTCCGACGTACAGTTGTCTTTTTCGCACAGTATCAGGGAAGCATTTGCGAGAGAGTGACTGAAAAACTATTTTCAAATACCTATTCATCACAATTGTCTGGTATCGCATATTCTGTTAAGTTAAGGCTCTCATGGGGCATCCGAAGCACGTGTCTAAAAACTGCAAACCAGGTTCTTCGTCGCATCTTCAATACGCTAGTTATTGATGGCTGCTGTGTTCGTTCTCGAACTTCATTATTGGTAATAAAATCGATTCAACTTTTACCTAATATTCTCCTCAAGCATAACTTTCAAAACTAAGAAGTTTTTGTGAAATACCAGGATTCGCACCTATATAGAAGTACTGACATTATACAATAGTTAAATAATCGGCATTTTGTTTTAATCGTTTAAAAAAATTAGCGAAATGATTTTGCATTGCAGTATTTTTTTTTTGGCTTCTACATGTCTTAAAATTCAAAATTATGTTGCTGTTTATTTTTAGAATTATTCATATTCATATAAACATAGGTTCGTACTTACCTGTATTATTTTTGTAATGGGCGTATTGTAAAATTAAATAAATAAGTAAATAATAGGTAACAAAGTGATATTTTTAAACATGCCGATTTAACTCATCATTTTAGTCACCAGACCCTTATTCGCATCTGATGGTGCATAAGACACAGGGTTGAGAACATAAATGCAGTGTATCTCGATCACATATTACGGGAAAGTAAGATAACCAGCCTTTCGCGTGAGGTGCCAGTCTAGGGACAGTGAAATATTGATGTGTAAAACCACCTTGTAAGCAAAGATTTCATGTCGACCTTCCCAGGCATCAAACCCAGAACCTCAAGAATGATGTGCGAACGCGCCACTGTCGAAGTCAATTTTTAGTGACCGACCAAAGCTTCAGTTTCGATTTCAGCCAATTCCGGTCAATAAATCGAGTTTCGGGCGCGGTTTCGGTTTCTGCCGGTCAGGATGTGTCGAATTGTGTTTGGCTGTACTCGGGTGCATCTTATGGCTCGTAAGTTATCGTCAGTACTGAGATCATTAATCTTTATATTTTTGAATTTTTATCAAATTATTACACCCAAGTTGGTAAAAAGCTAATAAATTAATAAGAAGATGAAAAATCAAATTATTAAACTTATTCCAACAATCTTGTTTCGTCGTAATTTGGGTAATATTTTTAAAAGCATTTTACAGTTTCTTGAAAGCAGTAAAACGTTAATGTTTCGATTTGGAAATAAATTATTGGATAAACTTATGTAATTTTTGAAAATATAAATATAATCTTAATTTTTTTGGTAACTTATTTATTGTGTACGAAGACTCGAATTGTTTTCTTAAATATATTTAAATAAAACGATCATAATAACAACCTCAAAAAAGATTTTTAGTTGATTTCCAAATAGGTTTGGCAACTGTAAACTTTCTGAATTCGAATTTTCGAATCGTACTTAGATTTGAATTTAAACATACATTTATTAACATTTATTTTCTTAAAGTATTTTTTACGGTACAAAATATTCCCAATCAGCAAAAGTGCTGGTTGGCGGGGATATAATACATGTTTTAAATTATTTAAATTATTTAAAGAAGATACAATAAAATTCGTGTATCATTTGTCACATGGGCTGTAAGAACAGTTTTACTAAGGTGTTTATTAATTACGTTAAAGTTTTGTACATCTTTTGAGTTTTTTTAATGTGGATTGTTCAACTTTATCGCTGTATACACAAAACTGTTTCTTTTTCTGTTAGTCCCTCGTCGTTCACACACATTATTTGACGCTCTTGTATTTCTTGAGTGAATATTTATAATAGTATAAATTAATTTAAATATACAATTAAAACTTACAGCATTTCATTAGTTATTTTGTTATTTATGAATGTGATATACTTATATCGGCTTATCTTAACATAATCAAATAGTTATAAAAAATATGTCGGTAGGATAAAGGTCAAACTTTATCTGTCCCTTTCATGTTTATCTATGCTTCATTTTATAATCAAATAAATCGCAAGCAAATCAGTATCTTTTTGGATCTTTATAGCGTCCTTGAAATTCTTATTCAATGTAATTAATTCATATTATTTACGAATTTGACCTAGATTTTGGCAATAAACTTCTATTTAATTTGAAAAATAAATGTTTTAAAGATTGAGGAATCTCGAAGAAGAATGAGTTGATAATAAATTTAATTAATTTTATCAAATATCATTTTGATTGTAATCAAAAATAATTGTTTTCAATGAAGGTTTTTTTTTTTAAATGGGTGTTTGCATTATGAAATTTATGAACTATAACTAGAAATTTCAGTTTAAGTTCAAGTTCACAAAAAATGTTTTCTTACAAGCGGCAAAAATTACAGCGTTTAATTGTACCACAAGGTTTCTCTAAAATGTTTTTAAAAAATTGATAAAAAACAACTTCTTTAAATGACGTCACAAGTTATTAGTATTGTGATAGATTTCTGGTTTCCGAAAAGTCAACACATCAATCACGACAACTCATTGAAAAGAACTAGTGACGTGACGCGCGGAGTAATTAAAAACTTACAAAACTTTAAAAAAAAATTTTTTGGTTTAGTTTGATAGTCTATTAACAAATGATCTCATTATATTTTTCTTTTTCTTCAGCCTGCAGCCATCCACTCTAAAGGTAGTCCTCCATCCTCCTCCACGCTAAACGGTCTTGGGCAAATTGCATCCACGCCGTTCCCACATGTCTCGCAATGTCATCTCTGTAGCGGAGCAGGGGTCGTCCTAGGTTTCTGATAGTGGTCCGAGGGCGCGAGCACAGGAGGCATTTTGTACATCTATCGTCTGAGCTGCGAGCAACATGATTAGCCCAACGCCATTTCAAAGTTACTACTTTTTCAGAAATGTCGACTAGTTTTTAAGATCTCATTAAAAAAAAAATCTGAAACTAATCCCCAACATCGCTCGCTCCTCGGCTTTGCGTGTGACTCCCAGTTTATAAGTACTTTTTTCGGATAGTGTGATGGTCTCGTTATGAAGGTTGATGAAGGTTCAGGCATTTTTCAATACATTACCAAGCTTTCTGAAAGCTTTCCATCCCGAGCCTATATTTTGATTGATCTCTGCTGTTTGGTTTTCCTTGCCAAGTAGAATTTTATAGCCGAGTAAGACATTCGTTTACTGCCTCTAAGGGTATAATATCCATACATATTTTCATGTAGAGAATTATCATTTCCCTTTCCACTCACATTAATGCATGGGCACTACATTAGTAGTTCAAATGCAGAGCATTTCAATCACATTGCAGGTAAAATGATCAGTCTTATGCCTTAGGTGCCAGTCCAGGAACAATGAAATATTGCAGCAAAAAAATATTTGAAGTCAATTTAAAAATGAGGGATACTGGCTTTATCACATCTTTTAGTGGGGTGGCGATGATTTTCGTTAAAAACATCAAAGAGAGTCTGAATAAATACCATTTATTTTGAAATGATTACCGTACGTAAAATGTATTAGTTAAGGAATTACTAGTTGTTTTTCTTGTACGACTGATTGAATAAATTTATTTATTTATTCATTCATTAAAAATTACACTTGTTTAAATATTAATGAACTTTTAAAGGCTTTTTAGGCTGTGCTCGTGTCATTCTTTAATAATTAACAAAAAAACATACATGTAAAACCAATAAGATTAAATTATAATGACATGTGATGCAATAGAATAACAATCCAGAAAAACAAGGTATAAGTAATAAATAATAAAATTTCAAAGAATACAATGTAAAAAAGATAATCAGATATAAATATTAAAATATAAATTATACAAATTTAGATTCATACGCGATTCATAGTATCATTGAAATCAATAGAAAACGAATATATATGCAGAAAAACACAATTAAAATGATAATTAAGATATGGTTTCTAGAAACTCACTCATACTTTAATAAGAAATAGAAGTAATAAATAATATGCCAAATAAGAGTGAGTACCAAATGAATTAATACAAAAATACATGGTACAAAATATGTAATAAAAATGCAATTTTTTGCCAATTGCTAATCTCGAACTTTAAAAAAATTGACAACCTCGTCCCTACATTACGTTTGTCTAAGGTTAAATTCTATTTGACAAACAAAATTGTCTTATTTATTCACCTGAACAATAAAAAAACCCATAATCACAAGACTTAACACAACATATAAAATATGTGATTTATGCGTTTTAGTATCACGGTGGATCATAGAAACAAATAAATTTAATTAATTCAAGTTGCCAGTGATTGTATATTAATGTTCTCTTCTTATGATAACTATCTTTCTAATAAATGAATATGAACAGATTTTATGGACGTATGAATTCAATCTTGGTCGTGCGAATTCAAATTGCCTTACCATTGATTTTAATCGAATGCAATAGATGGCGACACTGTTATATTTATTAATTACTTTGTACTTTATGTTTAAATATTTATTAACGGGACAATCTATACTAAGTAATGTGTTTAATACCCGCTTCGTGGTTTAATGGTCAGCGCGTTTGCCTACCATGCAAAAGGTCTCGTTGAAATAAAATATTTATTTAAAAAGGTGTTCTGGCGCTGGAATATTTCGTAGTCTCTGCACAGGCAACTAAAACATAAGACTAATTATCTTATTTTCATGTAACAAAAATGCTTAAGAGGAAACGCGCTTTGATTTTTCTTCATACAAACGTGTTCCCGTATTTCCTCCCCGGATTATAGGAATAGAGCAGTATTTTTTACACATTATAGATATTTTCCATCAGCGTTTTAAAGTTGTTTTTTTTTTTTTTATAAATTGTTTATTATGGGAACTAGGACTATCCAAAAACCCTTCAAAATAAATGCGGTCTGACTTTTCTTCTTACAAACGTGTTCCGTATTTTCTCCCTGGATTATGGTACTATTGGCGTTTCCAAATTGTTTTCTTTTAAAAATATTTTTTGGTCCTGTCATTGCTGAAATATGTTTTTCATAGCTGTTGTAAAATATAAATATTTTCTAAGTTACTTAACTTCCTGCTACATAATTTCATTTATTAATGTGAGTTTAGATAAGTGTAGGACTTTATTAAAAAAAAAAAATTAAGTTTTGTTTTTCATCTTAATATTCTTATATTATATATATATTCGAAAACAGATCATTAACAATTTTATACTTTAGCATATCATATAATATAGAATCTTCTCTGAACCCTGGTTTCAATGGGAAGTAAATATTTATCTTAAATTTTATCTTCAAAGTAATAAAGTCCATATAAAAAATAGAATATGTATATAATTTTTTAAACATGTGTTCAATCACAGGTTACCGATACTTAATTTTTTTTACAAAAATATTTATATTTTCGTACATCAATATCGGTTTCAGTTTATATCGTCTCGATATGTATCGATGAAGGTAGCGTTTGCAATCGGAGCCCTGGTTCTTCCAAATTATTTTATAGTACTAATATAATTTTTAAAAATAAAATAATCGCGCCCCTGCCGGGTACAACAATAAGGATATATATTTTTTTTACATTTTTAAAGTCATAAAGGTCTATTAAATTTTTTTTTTTGCTAGTTATAAGTAGAATGAAAAATATTTTTAAATTTGTGATTTTGAATCATTCCATTGGCCACGCTCCCAATACGTCACGATTCGTGTTTGTTTATTTCTGATCATTCAAATTTGTTTAGAACATTATCAAAAATCTTGGCGTCACAACTATCAAGGCCAAACACATCGCGTTTTTCTAGCGACGTATTTAAAAAAAAAAGAATTCATCCATGAAAACATTTTTTCACAATATCCATATTGATTTTGAACGCACAATTAATTATTCTTAATCCATTTAATATATTTTTATCGGTATTCGTAGTATGCGATATTTCCTTATCACGCTTACTAAGTACTTCATATTCTACAAAGAGTATCTTTTGCAATTTAGTAACATCGCATGCCGTTGATGTCTTGACGTGATATTCACAGACGATGGAGCATGATTTACTGATGCTGCATGAGATGGAAGACGCTAGCTACAGGGACGTGTGAATTCATGTCGTGACATGCAAATTTAGTGCACATTATGCATGCAAAACGGGTACCGTGGATCTAGTTTGGCCTGGCAAGTGTACTCTACTCGCGTGCGCCCGCGAGCTTTCGACTCTCTGATTTCTGGATTATAAGGGAGATCTATTGTTCAAGTTTTTAGGAATATTTTATCACATACACGAAGATAATAATCGAATGGCTCATTGTTGGGTTTTTTGAACTCTGAAACCAGAAACGGTTTATAAAATAAACGTGCAATTAATTTTCATTGTCAATTTATTCATCGTTATTCCCCTTTTTCAACTAATGGTGCATAGGGCACAGCATTTGCACAACAATCCACAGCGTATATTGATCATTTTTGTTTTATGACTATAAAGGATTCCAGTAAAAAAACTTAAATTGACATGATTTTTATAATATTTTTGGTTTTACTTTTTTTTTTTTTTTGCACCACAACAGGCCAGGAAGCCCAATTACAGTGGAGAATTACATCACAGAACACCCAGGCTTGATAAAAATCACATTTTAATTTATGTGTTTCTCACCGGGAATCGAACCCGGAATCTTCCGTGTGTGAGGCAAGCATCTTGACCACTACATCACGGAGGCCGCCGTACTCAATTTGACCAACGAGCGCTTTCGCCTAAGTAGGTTTTTAGTAGGTAAGATAATTTTACCAAAATCATTAACCATGGAGTTAGTAACCAATCTTTTTCCTGTGCACTTTTCAATATAATTACAAGTTTTAAATTATTTAGATTTTTATACTTACGCACCCACACACACGCACCCTCTCCCTCATTCATTCACATGCACACCCTCCCTTATACGTTCACACACACACGCACATGAATACAAGCGGCACACATATACAATTACGTTAACTCCTTCTCTTTTTATTATGTATTATTAGATTTACAGTGGATTTTTTTTAATTGGCTCTAGTATTGTTAATATATTTCCACTTAAAGTTTTATGTAATAGCTGAAAAAATCCTAAACACAAAAAAAAAATTTACTAAGGATTATTTTCAAAAAACATCAATGTTAAATAAATGTTTCATTTCAACCATGTCGGTTATCGAATCCGATACCTCTTGATAAATGCGCTGACCTTTTTACCACGAAACTAACGATTTGTCGTCAATTTATAATATAAGCCAGAAATCTATAGTTAGTATTATTTAAAATACAAAAAAAGGATATATATATATTTTACCAATTTATAAACGCTCATTGGGCTTTAACGTGGATTTATTTTAACGTAAACAAACAACAAAGACATTTTTTGTGTATGTGAAAATAAATACAAAATACAAATAATACAAAAGACAAATAAAATATGTTAAAAAAGTTAATATATTTATTTTATTTTATACTATGAATTTATTGTACAAGTATGTATACATAATTAATACCAGGGAATCTATAGAAAACAAAAAAAAATAGAAAAATAATACGTAGCATCATCTGGTTAGAATAGTCTCCATCTAAAATGGCTGTCTGTTCTAAAATTGAGATTTTTTTGTGTTTTAAATCAAAAGTAGTTATTTACTAATGTAATAATAACAAAGAAAACCTAATCCACTTAATTATAAATGCATTGTTTATTAAATATAAGAATTTAAAAAGCATTATTTTATAAATTTAAGAATGTAGGTGCTAAGAATATAATACAAATAGTTTTTTGTTTAATAAATATACGTACAAGTAATAAACTCAATTAAGAATTTCAATAATAAAAATCATGCCATGCTCAACTCTTCGCTTTAAACAGAAGTTGAGTCACATCGACAAAAATAATATTTAGTCTCTTTAAAAATAAAAAAAGTTAAAAAACATGGACAAAAAATACTAAATATATCATACATAAACACCATATTTTACACACATTACTCCATAAGCCACAAATAGTCACGTGTTACATATTCTCGTTACATCTTCCTGTCCTGTTCAGAAAATAAAGAATTTCAGTGTTTTTTTTATTATTTAATAATAGACAGTGCTACGTATTATCAGTGCTACGATTTTTATAAGTTTTGTATATCTGAAATAACTTCGCATATGACGTCAGAGGTTTTCGTCCGCTTATTCTCAATCTATTCTTCCGATTGGTCAACCGGATATCCTTTAAAGTTCTTTTAATGAACCAGTGACGTAGTTCATTTTTATTAAACTATTTTTTTGTACATTTTCAAAAAAACTTGCAGTACAATTTGATGCTCTAATTTTTACCGCTCTTAAGAAAACATTTTTAGTATACAATTTCCCATATGGCTAAAGTTCCTTTTAGTATTATAATGTATATTGGGTTGTGTACGTAATTGGTGTTGTGTCAGATTTATGTTCGTTGTGTAATAATATCAATGTTGTATACCAACATAACACTGTGTGCACAACAATAAATAAACATATAAAAATATGTCTGTGTGTATAAATGTAGGTTTGTAAAAGGGAAAAGTTAGAATTTAAAATTAAAAGAGATGATAAATGAAAAATTAGTGTATGAAAAATTTAGTAAATTCAACAATTTTAAAAATATGAAAGATAAAAAATACAGAATGATAAAAAAAAATGTAAGTCGATTTTGTGAATGGAAAACACTGTGCATTAAAACTTTAAAGAGTTGATAAATGAAATATAGATGAATAAAAAATAAAGTCGATTCATATCCATGTATATTTATAAAAAAAAATTTTTGTTTTTTTTTTAAGAAAAAAAGAAATATTAGCGCTCTTAGAATTTGCCCAAATACTTCAATTTTGGTTGCCATTTTCAATGAGTTATAAATAACTCCCTATTAGAAAATGGAAATCAAGTTGGGGTAGAGTGGGGCTCGATCCTCAGACCTCTGATCCATAAGATCCGCAACGCTGGTCACGGGACCACAACCCGACTCTAAATATTGTAAAACTATATACATATTTACCCCATGTTTCCATGTAAAATACCATGATATCTCAAATAAAATAAAAAGTGTGATTTTTCTCAAGCCTGGGTGTTCTGTGATGTAATTCACCACTGTCATTGGGCCTCCTGGCTTGTTGTGGTGCAAAAATAAAATTAAAAATAAATGAATAATATTCAACTGTTCATGATTTAACGTTTGTAATTTTCCAATTATTTTACCAATTTTCCATGCAATAAGTACAAGGATCACAGAATTATGAGAAGTTAATAATAATATAATGGTTTGTTTATAAGTTTACCGATAGCTTTCTGATTACTCTATGGAAATATTTACGACAATTTACCTGTAGCAAGCTTTCGACACTTATCAAGTACTTTAGATTTCCCGTTTTATAAGCAATACAGTATTACTGTATGGCATTATTCAAACGATAAAACACTAAGCTTCAGCGACTCGTTTTCTGCAGCGTAGTATCAAAACCTACAGTACTGGTGCTCTATTGGATATGACTATAAGTCAATTTTTTTTTCACTTTTTCGTTTATTGATTTTGTATAAATCACTTTAACCTCTTGCCGCGTACCGCCCCACGTGTGTGGAGGGAAAATCCTGCTCAAAAAGCGTATGGTCCTACGCTTGGGACCAAGTACTCATTTATTTTTAAAACCCAGATACTGTCTAAAATTTTATTACTTTGGACATCTATGGACGATTCGACAAAGAAAAATTAATCCTTTTTGAAATATTTATTTTACCGACCGGGTTACAGTCATTTTAAAATTTCAATAAGATCTTACTACTGTAGAGGTTAATTTACAGACCGGGTTGCAAGGTTACTACCCTATCTTCAGTATGTTAAGTAGATTCGACATATCCCTTTTCGCACCCGACATGTTTCTATCATCTGAAGGTAAGATGAACAGTCCTACACTTCAGGTGCCAGTCCAGAATCAGTTTAAACAACCTTTGAATTTAATATTTTATATTCAACCTATTGAAAATCGAACTCAGAATCTCTAGAATGGTGCATAGGGAGCTGCATTAGAAGATACAGCTATTACAATCATTTAGGTCACTAGTAAATTCTGAACTGGCACCTGAAGCGTAAGACTAATCACCTTAACTTAATGTTACAAACAATCAATATTCGATACATTTGGTGTGCAAATGTGGCGCTCTTTGCACAATCTTGTACAGATAAGGACATGCTGATGATGATAAAAGTAATAAGATTCTCGCCATTCCGTAAAAAGCAGTTTTTTTGAGAATCTTTGTGTTTTTAATATTATAATCCAATGCAGTTACAATAAATAATGAACGTGTGGAGAAAACTAGCGACATCTGTCGTCGACCATATTCTAAACAGTTTCACTTCCGTCCAAAAAATATCGAATATTATTTTTATAATCATAAAAAAATATTTTTGTTCCTTTTTCTCTAATTTTTTTTGGACATGGTTATTTTTGAAATATTTTACATTTTCTATTTAAGACGTGTTTTTTTTTTATTTAAAAAAGGTTTTAAGCATTTATTACAACATTTTCTCGATAAGTATTTTGTTTTAGTCTTTCTAAATTACATTAGTGCTTTTGTTTTTTGTCTGAGATTAAAAACATACCAAAACAAAAAAAAATACTTGTAATTATTTATAGCTTGCTAATTTACAATATTACAAACATATGTAATAACTTCTCATATTAACACTTCATTTTAAATCGACAGGCGTCGTAGAGCAGTTGGTTAGACGGCCAACCGTGAAACTGGCGTCGCGGGTTCGATTCCCGCCAGCTGCAAGAAAAAAAAATCCAAGAAATACTTTTTTTCTCATTTGGTCTAGGTGTTGTGGTGTATTTTTCATTACGTCCTTCCCATTACAGGTATTCCTTTTTTAAAAAAGTACACTTAGCTTCTGTACTATCTCTACTACCTCGGTATGTTTTACCGACTTGTCATTTCGACGTTATATTATCGAATCCAACCAATGAATGACCCCGAGCATCTGTATTTATCTACCGAGCGATTACAAAGCCGGCTCCTTGAACGTTTCGATATATGTAGATATGTGTACCGTGACGTACGCTTCCCCTTGTTACATATCGATGTACCTACCCAAAACTTGATGGGGGAGAGGTCGGTTGTGCATCTTCGTAATCACTCGAGAGAAATTATCTTCAAATATACCGTCATGGTGAAAGTATGACGTCCTGAGTTTCCCATCATAATCATAATCATAATCCCATCATCATCACTGCCACTATGGCTGCATCGTCTGTGTGTCATGTGAAGTTTACGACCTTATCTCCCTTAGTAGATTTACCACTTCGTGCATTCTTGAAAGTGTCTTTATATATTTATTCTGCTTGTGTAAGAGAAGTTTTTTGGCATATATATTGTTGTTTTATATAGTTATAAAAAGTGCTAAACTTGCACTGTTTCTTAACTGAACGTAGTTATGCAGAAAGCAGCCAGTCCACAATTTTGAAATAATCAGATATTAATGTTATCCGGTTTAAGTTCAATTATACGTTCTGCTAAAAACAGCCAGACCCCTTTCATACAAAAAAAACTGTATTAATCACCTTCTGAAAATGGTGTCGATTACAAAAACAAATTTTTTAATTTGCTAAAAACACCCACAGCATTAGAACAATCTTACGGTTCTTTAAAAATCACTGAAACTGGTCAAATGCATAATTAGATTCTTGTTTGTCATATAAAAAAAAACTAATGTATTCATTGTTAAAGTTAAAAACATTCCAACTGTTGTGTAGACTTGATTATTCAGTTTTTTCACAAAAGCGGTATTATCTCAGTTTAACTTTTCTATGGCTGGCTGCTTTCTGCATAACTACGTTCAAGTGTTCTTAATATATATTTTTTTTATGTTTATATTATTTATGTCCCAAATTAAGTTGTCGTAACTCCTGGGAATGTCAATCATAAGTATTCACATGATTTATCAACAAAAAAATGTTGTAGAAAATACACATTTATGAATGTAGGTAGTACCGATGTCGAGACTCAGACACTCATTTGTAGAAGCATTTTCGCACCATTGCAATTTCGAAAGCGATTTCAAATCTGTTTAATATATTTATTCAGATCTGCATTTCAAATTGGAGACGTTTTACGACCAGGCAGAGATGCAATTCATTATAGTTTTGCAACTGCGGCGTGCAATTTTTTCATAGAAACAAGAATATTTTACGACTTTACACGTTGCAAATATAAATAGCCAATTAATAGTCTGTATCTAGAATCTAAAGTTAATTCAATTATTCGTTTATATTGTAGAGACAAGGATTATTTGATTAGATAAGGTGCCCGCTGTTTAATTATAACATAAAATGAAGAAATGATGAGAGACAGGACTATAAAAAAGTAACAGATCGGTGTTTATCTATTGATGTTTAATCAATAATTTTGTCATAAAACTTTTTTATTATTATTTTTTTATCTCGATATTTAGAAAATATTTATGTGACGTTTAAAAATTAATAATAATTTATTCGTTTTTCCGATCGGCAAGATAACGCAAACGGTGAAAAATACATACCAACATGAACAAACGTACCTATTCTACAATCATTTTAAGAAGAGACTTTTGACGTTTGCACTCTCATGAAATATTGACAGTTAAGTGTAAGAAACAAATGTCGTACTTTATAGCTGAGTCATCGCAATCACTAGAAAACTGAAATATCGTTCGGCAATATCGACTTTATATTGAAAATTTAATTATATTGTGCGTGTTCATTTTAAGTTTTATCATTCATTTTTAGTTCATAATACGATTAATTCAAATAAATTGACGACAATTTTGACGTTGAACTATTACGTATTAAGCTATTTACTCATGAAAACCCGTTTCTGTTTATCCCATCTGACGGGAAATTATTGAAAATCGATGTCGAAAATCAAAAGAAAAAAAAAATGCCACGACACTATTGTAATCTGTCAAAAGTACCTTCTTATATTACAGGCCATGCCTTTGTGGGATTTTTTCGTTTACTATTTTTCTATTAATATATATTTCATTGCTATGTCATTATGCTTTATTTTTTTAATACTCTGTTTTATATATTATTATATTATTATGTTTATTATAGAAAAACAAAAAATTTAAATAAAAAATATATATATATATATTGTCTGAACTGTAGTTATGTAGCACTAAACTGAAGTAGAGCTTAAAAACGTGACAAAATTAATGATGTTATTACTATTGTTTATTTTTTAAAATTTCATGAACACTCATGAATGTTTTAGCTTAATTAAACCAAAAATTCAAAATGTTTATTTGTGGACCACCTTAAAAAACTGTTAAATTCTTATTTTTAGTATATTTAAATAATTAGGTTAATTTGTTAAGAATTAAAATTACAACATAAAAAAATAATATTTATGTTGTACACTCAAAAGTAATAATTCACGATCCGTTAAAAGAGCCGCCTATGAAAACTAAAACCATTTTAAGATTATCAATATAAAGTTATTTACAGTTTATAGCAAAACAACGGGCCGTAGGTACTCAGATTGAGAATTGCAAGTACAGCGACAAACTGCCCGTAAAGCTAGGGTTTCCTAGGACAGCGGTGCCCGTATTTTTACGGCCGTAGTGAGCGGTGATGCGGTGGACAGCCGTCATAATGGTGACTAGAGAGTGATTTCCTAGGAAAACAGTGTTGATAACACCGTTAAAAAATAAAGCCACTCTCTAGTCACCGTTACGATGGCTGTCCACCGCACCACTGTTCATTGCGGCCGTTAAGATACGGTCACCGCTGTCCTAGGAAACCCTAGCTTTACACGTTTGTTGTTTAACCAAAAAATTGCAACATTTTTGTTTTATACAATAGAGTGAAAGGGCGTCTCTATAAGCAGGTAACGAATTATTACTATGAGGGTATACATATTATGAACTAAACATTTGATTGAGTTTGTTTTATCGAATTCCACACCAAGCTGGCTTGTCTAGTTTTGGTGTAGTATCTTGTAAATATAAAATTTCCTATCCGTAACGTCATTTTACTTTTAATGCACCAAAATTTTGTAGTCTGCTGCATAGAATGCATTATTTTTACGGCTAAAATCAAAATATTTTTACTATTCGAATTCTGTAAAAATCACTTTTTCAAGTTTGCTTATCTACACTTAAATAACACATACTGTATTTTTTTCCCCTTAAACTGTTTTAAATTTTTAACACCTTTAATTGAATACCAACCTACTTATATGCCGTTTTTTTATATTTTATATCTATACATGTATATAAATGAAATATTTTATTTCTACAAAATATTTCTAACCAGCGAAAGTGCTGGTATGAGGGGATAAAATATAATATTATGACACTAATAAAAGTCGATAAAATAACATCACATATCACTCGTAACATAAGCTGTAAGAACAGTTACATAAGCTATAAGACCGGAGCCGTGGCGCAGTTAGTAAGACGACCAACTGCGAAACTGGCGTCGTGGGTTCGATTACCGCCAGTTGCAAGAATAAAGTCCTATAAATATATTTTTCTTAATTGGTCGGGTGTTGTGATGTATTTTTCATTACTTCCTTTCATATTCTCTCTATCTCACCTGCTGACAGGGCTCAGAATAAAGTCTTAGCAGGTTATTCCTTAAAAAAAAAAAACAGTTTTTTTAAGTGCGTAAATTTATATGTATAGGGTGTGGTGTGGTAGAGTATTGCACTCGTAGGCATGATAGCAAAAAGCGATGGCAAGGCGTTCCACATTCGTTCGCTCAAATATGTTTATATTCGCTCGAATGACGGCGGACCACCCCGCTATCACCGCTCATCATATCTCCCACAAGTAAGTAAATATATACATTTTACTATTAAAAATAATGTTTAGAAAAATAGTATAGGTTGAAACGTGTAGTTTGATTGTAGATACGGTGAGGTCGGGTCGGTGGGATAACCATTAATATGAGATGAGCCAGGTGTTGACAGGTTGTTAAGATGCGTGACTACCACAGTCACAAACAGTGACCCAATTAGAGATATGACCCAATTAGAAATTCGGCCTAATTAGAAATGTGGCCTAATTGGTCACATAGATCATGAAACGCATTCCACGCCGACTTTACTGTTAGCCATTAACGAAACATCGTGAGAGAAGCGCTCATTCTGAAAATTAATTCGTCTTGTAATAAATAATACAGAAACGTGTTTGATTACGTTTCCAATCATCGAGTATAAAGCGACAACTTGTAAAAAAGCTTTTTGATTTCTTTATCTAACCTACAGCAAATGTAAGCCTACGGTAAATGGAGTATAGTGGGGCACATGTCCGTAGTGAAAATGTTTTTAAAAAAAACTTTTTTTTTGCACCAAAGGCCCAATTAGGGCTTCCAGCCTCAACATAAATTGGAATTTTTAGACTGAAACGAGATTCAGAGATCAAATCTCGATATTTCAAGACTTTTTAGGACTTTGAGACTATTCCATACTAACGAAAATTCGTATAAAAAAATGATACATAAAGTAAATAAATCAAATTACAGCATTTTATTAACTATTAATTTTTTTATTAAAATGAATACAAAACACAACAACTAACTATCTTTATATCACCGAATACAAAAAGATCGCAATAGTCTAGCTAAAATACCATTTCGGAGAAATCTTCTTAAACCGACCATTAGTTAAGAGAAAAAATATGCAGTTTTAGCATATGCCGAACTAATCCAGCCTAAGTCTAATCCAAAATTGTACTTAATTGGCAAATATGTCAATGTATTAGGTCTACATCAACATTACATTACAATATACTCAAGGCTCGAATGAAAGCCCCAATTATTACAGGGGTAAATCACACCGCAGAACAGCTATGCTTAACAAAAATTACCATTTAAAAAAAAAACGATCTCACCGGGAATCGAGCCCGAAACCCTCTGGGCGTGACGCAAGTGCCTTAACTATCATTCGTTCCGCATTGATAAACAAAATGCAGTTTAAAACTATCATCTGTTATATGAAGGTAAGATGAGCAGTCCTACACTTCAGGTGCCAGTCCAGAATCAGTTTAAACAACCATTGAATTTAATATTTTATATTCGACCTATTAAAAATCGAACTCAGAACCTCTAGAATGGTAGACAAAAGTGCCAACCACTACACAACGCGTTGGCTTTATTTTCACTTAAATCTTCAAACAATGATATACTCCAGTTTAAAAAACCTTTGAAATCAAAATGTTACATCCACCTTGTCAGGAATAAAACCCAGGATGGAAAAAATGATAGATTAACTCAATTTTTTTAGCTGAGAGTAGTCGTCGAGTTGAAAACACTCGTCCAGGTTTCTAGTTCTATTTCACGAACAGAACTAGAAATGAAAATAATCAAATGAATTAACTTGTCAAATGAATCGTCCCCGTAAATGGTCCCTCGTTTCCAAGATTACGTATTTAAAAAGCCTAGCAACTATTAGCCTAGCAAGTATCACTCGTCTTTTATGTACACTGAAAAAGTTCTAAGAAAAAAAGCATTTTTAACATACGATGTTTTACTTATTGGTACATGAAACAGGTGGTACCGTCTACAAATCCTGGCTGGCACATGTATTATTATTAAACCAAGCAGCTCTGTACAGTAAACCATTCCTGTCATAATTTTGTAAAGAAGTAGTTGGTCCGCACACACTCTGCGGTATTGTAGAGAAATGATTCCATGGAAGGTGGAGGCAGTGAGAGTTGATACACTAGAAATACCGGTTTTATATTTAAGATACTTTATAAATTTCTTGATTTGATATCTTTTTTTATCTTTCAATTAAAATAAGAAAATCTTCAAAGTAGGGAAATATCGCATACTATAAATAGAAGAATTTTCACTGACAAACTTGAATGTGTAAATACATGGGAAGAGATTTCATTTTTGCACTGTAATTGTTTCTTGAATCTACTGAAAAATAAAATGTAAATTCCTGACGATTTATACATATATTTAAAAAAAAAAAAACTGACCAGTGTTTTTTGGGAAAGTTGGGTTTTCGTGAGATAACCATAATGGAATTACAAGTACAATAATTGTTAGTTGTACGTTAAAATATGCGTATTTTTCAACGTTTCAAAAGTCAACTATTGAGAAAAAAAAAATTACTACACTGTTATATTACTTTGATGACGGTTTTTACCTCGCTATACTCTACGTAAAGCAAAACCAGTTAAAATGAAAATAAAGTCTGTTTTCATTCAAAAACTAGGTCTGTTTTAACATATGTTGGTACTTTTACATTTTTCTTAGGTGGCGTGCCTTCAAAATATGGAAGAAATTAATTACACAGTAACTATTTTAAATGATTTTTAATTAACGAAAAAATTAATTATTCAGTAACTATTTTAAATGATTTTTAAGTAACGAAAACATCAAATAAATCATAAAAGAAAAATCATTACAAAATATAATCATCTGGTTCATAGGGCAAGGTATTGTTGTTTTTGTTGCAGCATATCATTTACAGCACAATTTACGTGCCAATGCATTACCCTAAGCATCATCAGGTTCAAATTAAGATCTGATTATGATGATAGTAATGATAGCTTAGCAAAAAAATTAAATGTGAACTTGTTATTACATTTTTTGTTTTATTATTTTTTGCTTTATTTTTATTGTTATAAATTTTTTAATGTTTTTTTCGTTCAAGTAAGAGTTATATTTTTTTTAGGAAAAAAAATGCAAATTGAATGAAAACATGCAGGGGTCAAAGTCCATCAGGGCTCGGCATTGAGTCCCCTGATATTCAACATAGGATGGACTGGCAAAAAAATATCAAGACTGATTTGCCATAGTTTATGCTAAATGCAGATGATATTGTCCTTATAAATAAAGACAGGAGTCTGCAGGAGTCTCAGAATGAGTGGTTAACTGCTATGAAAGATAAAAAGACTTAAAGTTAGTACTTGCCTTGCATTTTTATGGTAACACTGACTACCCCAATCTCACTCGCTGATATATAGTGATATAATTTATGTATTAAAAATTGCCTCTGGTTCAATTGAATGTCCTGAACTACTATGCAAACTCTCTATTAATGTTCCTTCTAAAGTTATTAGGAATAACCTCATTTTTCATTTTCTTATTGTTTCATATAATTACAAGCAAAATTCATATTTATGGCGAACTTTTAATAATTTTTATGTAATAATAAAATCATTAAGCATAGATTTATTTGCAAATGATCATGATGACGAATAATTCGAGTGTTTTTTTTTTTTTTTGGATTTACATTACATTACTGTTCATTTTATGTTCGATTTTTTTTTCAACCAACTGTGATGCTACTTGTAAAAACCTGTAATCGGCTTATTTGTAATTTATTTTGTCTTATATATAAGATAAATTTAGCTGTTGGTTATTCAAATAAAAAATAAAATAGAATCACTTGTTCTAACCAGACATGCTTAAATTTAGTGGTCTTTCATATGACAAAAGGATATAGTATTATCTCTCTAGGGCTTGTTTCGAAATGTTAGAAAATAAGGTTCATCTGTTATTATGACACTTTAAACTATGCGATCTAAAGAATTACATATTTACTGTCCTGTACAGTTTAGAAAATGATAAACATACAAACACTTTTGCTATCCCACTATCCACGTATTTAAAAATGTATAAAACATTAGACAATGAAATAAAATATACTGTTATAGAAACATAAACATAAACTTAATATACCCACTAAAAATATAAATTACGATAATTTATTATGTACACTAAATATGTCAACTCTTTTTAAAAAAAGAATTATAAATGATTTATTAAATTTATATAAAATAGCAAATGGCGTAGTGGACGTCCCGGAATTAACTAGTGTTATCAGCTTAAAAGTACCAGTTCGAAATACTTGGCAGCTAACGTTATTTTTTGAATCTCCTGGCAGTCACAACTATTATTACAATTCACCAATACCTAGACTACACCGGCCAGGTACCGAGTATGGTGAAGTTGATATATTTTGTCTGTATTTATATAAATATAGGTTAAGTATTCAAAAGGTTATAAAATAATTTGTACAAAATTTCTTAATATTGTTCGTTATTTACTATTTTTTTCTCTCATGCATCTCTATAATAATGTATAAACTTATATGTATGTGTGTATGTTTTCATATGTAAATTTACTAAATATTTTTCTATGTACCCTATACCTATCTTGGTACATTTTCTGATTTTTACTTATTATTGAATCTTTTAGCTTTTCTTATGTTATCTTTAATTTTAACTAAATTTACATACTTATGTTTCACTGCTGCACTTGAATGTAATTTCTAATATATTTAAAAGCCCGTAGGGCGTGAAAATTATAAATAAATAAAAAAATAAACTCTTTATGTAGCTTTATATATATTTTTACTGGAAATTAATGGAAAACACACATTTTAATCATTAAAATCAAATCTTTAATTATCAGGATAAATTTAATACGAAATACTTGTTAAATAAGGTATTAAGACAAAGAACATACTTAAACTGAAATTTATCACGAGCTGCTCCTAAAGTTGTATGTATATATTACTTCAGCCGTAAACCAGGGATGTCGCCCGAGGCAATTCTGACCTTATATTTACGGCGCGCTTTCAGTGCGCGATATTAATCTAGAATTAATAGAATGATAACCAATAAAATTAATAAAACATGCGTTTAAACAATTTACGACGCCATATTGTAACAAATTACACATTACTTAACTTGTAAATACGAGTGATACCTTTTCGATAGGTAAGATGTAGATGGATTTGTTTGTCTAGCATGAGTGAGATGGTCAAATCGCCCAAGCGCCCAATCTTTTTACCGTCTTCAGTTTGTTGATATTATTATTATCTTGTTTCATGGTTTTTGTGCTGTGTTTTTTTATTATTCATTTATTAACGCCCGAAGGGCTTTTTTATATACAAATGTATTTTATTTTGAATCTGAAATTATAACACGCATAAACATATTCTTATGTGTGCTCTAATAATACGCTGTTTAACACGTATTTATTAACCTTCTGGTTGAATTTAGATAATTTTTACTACATAAACCTTTTTTTCTGTTTCATAATATTTTTTACTGCCTTTTATTATAACATTGAATTTATTAACTTCGCCTTTTTCCTAACGAAAGTCGGATTTTTACTTTTCTCTGGTATTGTGGTTATGTTCATGTTGGCTTCGATAATTTTTTTTCCAAAATTCTGTGATTTTTAAAAATTAATAATATTATACACAAATATTATCGAATTGTAAAATATTATTTGCTAACATTGAAGCACTTTTAATTACTTTAAAATCAACTTTACACTCGAGTATCGGTTTTATTTTCAAAATGATTCGTAAAGCTTTGTTTTGACATGTGGTTAGTTTGTTTAAATTTTCTTGGTTTGATATGAATAATATGCTTCTATAGTAGTTAATGTGCTGTTAAATAATTGTGTTATAAACAATTAACAAATATAAAAATGAAAAAATATAAAACACAAATTAAAGTACTCAAAAAATATTTAAAAAATTGAAGAATAATTAGTTCTTGAATTTGATAAAGTTATGGCAAATACATTTATTTTTCGTTGATCTGTGTGTTAGTTCTCGATGTAGTGAATTCTCTGGAATAGTCTGTAGTGGCGTAGTCCAGGAATCAGGGGTAACCCAATAGATTTTCAGCGCTGATGGACTGAAGGAAAAAAGGTAACTCTCCCTGAAAGGGAAGATTCCCATTGCGATTTCTAAAATATACAGCTTACCCACCACATACCGCACACCGCATCTGAGGACATAAGTCTCCTTGGCGGTGCCCACATACACGGAAAATTTGCTCGTTGTCAAACGAAAAAAGCTGCCCGAAGGAGCTCTTTGTGCTAAAAGAATGTAATCCAGAAGTACATAATATGTACTTCATTGGATTGAGAAGAGAGGGAAGTGAATTCTTCACTGACTGGGATTAAATTGATTGGACATGATCAATTCGCCGAAATGATTACAAAACTTTTAAAAAGCCTTGAAATTCTTTTTAGAAGCCACCAGATCTGTATATCCGACAGGACCTATAACATGGCCACGGATAGTAGCGAAAAGCTCCATTCGGTAATCATAGAGAAGGGGAAAGGGACAAGACCACAGGATGTGTTCAGAAGATTGGTTAGGATATCCGCAGCAGCACGAAGGGGAGTCAACAATATTAAAAACAAATAATTTTTGATTAAATTTACCGTGACCTGATAAAAACTGCGTAGTCCAGTGATCGGGGATAGCCCAAGAAGATTCTAAGCGCTGACGGATTGAAGGAAAAAAAAGAAAGGTAACCCTCCCTGAAGAGGAAGATTCCCATCGCGATTGCCAAGCATTAAGAAGAGCATTTAAAGTCATATTTTTAATATTTGATTGAGAGATTCGTTCAGTTGGGAGTAGACGGACGCCACCAATAACAGAGGAACGCCTTCTTTTTAGGTGGAAATTTGCAGATCGTCGCTGAACCTCCAAATTATTATTCTAAAATATACAATAAAATCTATATGAAAACACGTGTATTTTGTAAGTAAACATAATCGTGTTTCGCTCATTACAGATTACATATTACCAGAATGTTCCAATTGCCGTAGAAATTGCAAAACATTACAAAAATAAAATCAGTCAGACATTTGACAAACTATTCCAGTAGTAGTGATAAGGAAGAGAGAAGAAACGAATAGTACCTAATGATATGTAAAACACGTTTTATGGTTTGGAAATAAGGTAATGTATAGATCATCTTCAGAGATGTGCTCTCGCCAATACTGAACCTCATTTGCATATTTGTAATCTACCGGGTCAACCAGAATCATCAGCACATAAGGTTAGTTGCAAATGAGGGACATCAGTCAAAATGTTTTCTTACACGCGGTAAAATTGGAGCATTTTTATTGTTTTTTTTGAAAATGTTGTAAATGAACAATTATTTTAATAAAAATTAACTACTTTGAACTACGTCACTCGTTCTTATAAATAAACCAATCAATTACAGCGTTGACATGTGTAGTGATAGATTTCCGGTTACCGGGAAACCATTTTTTCAATGTTTAGTATATTTTAACAGCTTCGGGGCTCGACTTTTAAATATCATGACGACTTACCGATGAGAACTAGTGACGTTACGGGCGGAGTTATTTAAAAATTACAAAACCTTAAAAATACATACACAAATACAAATGTTTTTTTTTTGTCTTAGTTTGATAGTCGATTAACAAATAATAAAAAAAACACCGAATATTCTCATTTCCAATGAAAAGTTCTGGCGAAGTCACGATTATTATTTTTTTTTCTTTAATTTTCTAGAGCGATATGAACTTTATGGAAATAAAGTGTATAGGCGAAAAAAAATTTTTTTAGTCAAAAAAAATTTTTAGCGAGTTGAGCGATAATAATGGCACAAGTCCAAAATCAACGTTTTTGATTGAAGTATGCACAAATGTTCCGGAATATATTTTGCTTGCGAATAATTCGTGGGATTTGAAAAATTATTTAAGTGGTCTTAACAGCAAAAATACTTATGTTATAATAAAGTGTTTTCTTCAAATTTTAGAAAAAAGTGGCACAATCATCCCTATGTCATTGTCATTTCTGAAAACATAGTTGTTAAATGGAACTATAAATAATTAGATGACACAAGTGAGTAAACTTTAATTTGTGCCTTTGTTTTAGCGAAAGACTGTAAGTTTACTAATACCGCGATTGTGTGTGTAAGTGATCTCCTTTAAAAACTTTTTTTTTTTAAGTACCACTTTTATTCCCAAGATGCGATTAGTTCATCAGTGAGGAAAAAAAATATTGAATTTTTCTTAGTAAAAGTAATATTCTAAATACTTGTAAGAAAATTAATAGCTTTTTTTTACATCATCAAATATTAAAAATAGCATTAAACGGTTTTTTGTCCGTTTGACATCTACAATTTTGCAGTTCCATAATTTTATGGTTCAATGAACCTAGAAATAAAATAGTAATTATTATAACAACATAACATAACTTTAATACAAAAACACCAATAGAGTAAATACACATTAGTAAAAACTAGAAGTGAAAAATAAATATTTAGGTTACTTAAATTATATAAAATAACATTATTAATGGAATCGGCATTCATTTCGTAACATTTCATTATGAATTATTATAAAAATAAAACTTGGTTATTAGTGTTATACAGTTTTATTATTTTACAAGAACACTACTACAGTTTCGGGAGAGCACCCCCCCGTCAATGGGAAAAGTGCTCTCGAAATAATGAAATTATGTAGCACTAACAACAAGGTTCTATTTTCATAATAATTTATACAAAACAACCGTTATGAAAAGAAAAAAAAACTTCAGTTTCGAAATAAACTTTATAAAATGAAAATAACAAATAACAAATAAATTAATGCAATGTGTTTTTATTATAAATCAAACTTTATCCTGCACTACATATGTAGTTACATTCCAAACACTTTTTTTTTCATGAACTCCGTACACATTCCGATACCTTGAACCACACATGTCTGCTTAACAAGTTTTATTATTTTGTTTTATTTGACCAACCAGCTTTTTTGACCGAGCAGGCATCTTCAGGACTGGTAAATCGTTTGAAACATTTTTAACTTAAGCGTGTATTTTTGGTGCACCCAGTAACAGTAATATTCAAGCGTGGACTTTAAAAAAACGAATGAGAAAGCTGATGAAACATGTTTAGTGCTCGGTAAGAGAAGAGAATCTTATCTCGTGAAGAAGATTACTTCCTCATATTGTTATATCATAATATCTAGGTAACTTTCCGCAGCCGCAAAAAATAATTTGATAACTGTGAAGCGTCTAAAAAGTTGCCTTTTGGATTTTTTGGAATGCAAAAAATATCAAAAAAAATATTCGATGCTACTTTTGGCCCTCAAGAAAAGAGCTTAAATTTTTCGAAAAAGTCGATTTTTGCGCCAAACCGATTGTCATTTCGTATTTAAGTAAGAAAATCAATCGAATTAAATTTTATGTTTTGCATTAAACCTTATTAAATAAGCATTTAAGGGCGTGAGTTGCATTGTTTTGTAATAAATGGGTAGCATTGTTTTAATGAGCCATTGTTCTTGTCAATATTAGCCAGGTGCTCAACGGAATCAGTTCCGCGGAGTGTAAACTTTTTGTATTTCGGTAGTTTTAAAATGTATTCGAATGTATTCGAACAAAAAAAAAATTATCAAAATGGATAATTAACAAAATGTTCAGTCAGTGATATACTTCGAACCTCAGTTGAGGGCTAAAAGTAGTATAGAATACTTTTTAAAATAATTTTTACGTTAAATGTGATCCAAAATTAAACTTTAGAGATCCCTTTAATTTTGATATCTAAAAAAATAAAAAATAAAAATACGTCATCTGCTCACTCTACTAGCAAATAGCAAATTGATGATGATGACGGGATTTAAAAAAACTGCTTAATACAGTTTAATTTACTATTTTGACAACGATCCAACGCGATCTTTTGATAACAAAAAAATATTGTTTTATTTTCAAAACATTACAAATAATTCGATATTGAAAGTCGGAACAAAATACTTACAAAATGTGAAGCTCTACTTACGAATTTAAATGTCTCTCGAATTTTTTTTTTGTATACTCGACGATTCATAGCGTGGACAAGTTATGATCTTTTGGAGCATTGGTCCGAGGTCTTAACCCTGTTCTACCATAACTTGATTCCCATTTGCAAACACATTTTTAGTTTTAATGTTGAAAATGGATCTAAATTTTTTCTTATTTTCAAAGCGGTTTCTAGTAAAATTCGATCTTTAATGTGCAATATGAGTAACAATAAAATACGTTTTATAATTTTATTTTATAAAATAAAATACAACTAATGCAAGACTCGATCTATTCTTCTGATTGTTAAAATTTTTAATCTAGAAAGACTCACAGTAAAAATTCCAGATCTTGTTTCGAGTTCACAATCGGGTACGCTGATCGGGGAACAGTATATCATTATTTCGCAACCGGCGGATCGGAACATTGAATGCCACTTATTCCAGCAATGATATTTCCAGCGTCCAGCGTCCATCGTTATTTCCTTCCTCTCTGTTGAAATATCGATCTATTAAATAAATGCTTTAAGCATTGAAACATAAGGTGTGTTTATAACTTTAATAAAAAATAATCAATTCAATATGCAGACATCTTAAACTCATGTTTCTTCTTTCCTGTCGCCTTGTAGATCAACATTACAATAATATAAGATCAAGGCGTTTTGTTATTGATAAATATTTAGAGTGGGTGGAAGATTCGATAGTTAAACTACACAAAACATTAAAACAATGCAAATCTAATAATGGAAGTGTAATATTAAATTGTCAGTGCCTATAAAAATGATGTATGTATGTTCATACGCGGAAAGGTCCTTGTAAAACATTGTTCATAGGCTTAACTTGACGCGAAAAGTATTGTCAACAATTGAATGCCATTGTGCCACTACAAAAGTTCACCTTCATATTATTATGAACTAAGCTTAGTTTCAATCTTCTTCTTTTTCATCATCACATGTAGACATCACCAGACGCCTCCAGGAGACCCTATTTTCAGTCAGCTCTCTCGCTTCCTCTCACGCCAATCTCGCGTCACTAAATAAAGCCGAACAATCCTCATCGACGGCCTTCCAGGATGACGCCAGCGGGAGCCCGTACCAAACTTCTGATTTTTGAGAGTAAGTGCTCGAAGATAATTTGATTGGGTTGTGGTCCTGTGGCTAGCGTCTCGGACTCACGGACCAAAGGTCTGTGGTTCGAATCCCACTTTACCCCTTCTTAACTTGATTCCATTTTCTAATAGTGAGTTATTTACAACTCGTTGAAAATGGCCCTCAAAATTAAATATTCGGGTAAATCATAAGAGCGCAGATATTTCTTTTATAAAAAAAAAAAAAAATAAATAAAAAAAATAAAAAAATATTAAGTATACGGTATTCGATTTTAATACTAACAATGGAGCTTAAGCAGCAGCCTTAAAAGCAAGCGTTTTGAGGGTGCGGTGGTGGACGTGACTTGGACACGTTCTGCGGATGCCCCAGGAGAGCCAAAACTCAAATTGCCTCTTTTTCTTACTTGCAGTTTCCATCTAGAGCAATTTTTCATAAATAATTTATTTATTTACTGACTTCTTAAGTCCATTTAACAATGGTTTATACATTTTTTTATAACATATACATTATACAGGTGCAATTGACATCAACAGATGAAAGGATTGAAGGAATATAGATGTTCAAATATAGGCAGAATGGTGAATGTTACACAGTG
Organism: Micrasema longulum; assembly: GCF_059751315.1. Classification (NCBI taxonomy): domain Eukaryota; kingdom Metazoa; phylum Arthropoda; class Insecta; order Trichoptera; family Brachycentridae; genus Micrasema; species Micrasema longulum. Next base: position 502,296 of record NW_028279003.1, read on the forward strand.
TGTAAAGTGGCCACTTAAACCAGCCATTGACAGGTCATAAGCCCTGTAGATGCCTGGACTTCTATATTACCTTCTATTAAATGTTCTTCATCTCTGTTGAAATATGTTAAGGGACAATTGAGATAAAAAAAGAAAATCCAAGCTAGTACAAAAAATATAAAATAATTACTACCTGAAGACAGGATGTGGTGCATCTTAATAATTGTTTAAATTTTGAAAGACTTACACCAAAAAAGTTCAGATCATTTACAATATGATTTTAAAACTAATTTAATTTAAGATCAATAATTTTACAAAAATTAAAACTGAAAGCCCACGTTTTTTGATTCATAAAATATTTCGTAAAATTTTCATTTTTATATTCACAATATATACTTTATATTTTTTATTAACAGTTATTTTTACATTTTTTTTTTCTAAATTGTAACTACATTATGTTATGCTTTCTATTTTCTTGGTTTTTTAGGACATCTGTGTTTTGTTATTTTGTTTATATTTATTTATTATTATTTTGTAAATTTGTGTATATTTTGTAATATCTAGTGTAAAGATTTTACGTTTGAACACTTGACTCTATGGAAATCTATATGTATGAAATGCCAATGTAAATATTCACATTTGTAAGTATATAAAAGGTACTTGTACCGTTAAATCGAAAGAAATTGTTTTTTTTAAATATGAAATTTTATTTAAAAAATTCACTACGTATTGATCCTATATTTTATCTGTAAATGAAATAAATACCTAATACGAGCTCTTCGGTTTATGAAATTTACGAATGCATTCATTAAAAAAAATATTACGCATTTAACTGCTCAATATTGGGCTTAAACGGCTTAAAAATAAAGTAATTTAAAGCAAAATCTGTTAATTAATGATTTTTAAAATTTGAAACTCATTTACGAACATTTTAAGAACGTGCTTTATGTGTATTGAATCCGGCTTAACTTGGAAAAAATATTTAAGTTTTTGAAAATGTGTAAAAATATTTCAATAAAATTGTATGGTTTATTGTGAGCTTATTCATATTATTTTACAATAAGTAACTAGAGTTGAATAGTTAAATTGAACGAGAAAGTTATGTACTACGGGAAATTGGATAATATCAATGTTTTCTGACACGGCGTAAAAATAAAAGCATTTAATTGTTTGGCGAAGTTTTTCAAAAATGTAATAAAAAAATAATAAAAAATATTTTAATATAAATTAACTACTTTGAACTAAGTCACAAGTTCTTGTAAATCAACCAATCAATTGCAGCGTTGTTAGTGTTGTGATACATATCCGGTTTCCGGATAGCCATTGTTTTCAACGTAAATGAATTTTGACGATACAGGGCTCTACTTTTAAATGTCATCACAACTCACCGACAGAAATTCGTGACATCACGTGCGGAATAATTTCAAAATTGTAAAACTATTAAAAAACTTATCTGTATTATATTTCGATAATTCAATGTCAGAAAAAATGCATATAACTGCTTACCGACTTTTCTATGTCTACTAGTTTCAAGACGTACAACGTTTTACTTTGGTATGTATAAGTAAATAATAAAATAATAAATAAATTATCTTTCCGCACCTAATGGTGCATAGGGCACTGCATCAGTATACCAATCGCAGCGTATCTAAATATTTAAATTGTTCCTTTATCCTTCTTCTTTCCCTCCCATCCCCTCTCCTCTCTTCATAGTATAGTGTAAATTAAAAAAAAAAGAAGTCTATTTTTATTTTGTTATCTTAATTTTTAATTTGTGTATAAAATTGTAAGATTCAATACGTCCATGTACTTATAATTTTCTCAAACTGAACGCTTTGGGTAGGTAGGAAGAAATTGCCTTAAGGCAATATGCCCGCCCTTGTATATATATTGTATATGTATATAGTGTCAAATAAATAAATAAATATCTTGATATTTTTTTGTTACATGAAGGTAAGATGATCAGTCTTACGCTTCAGGTACCAGTCCAGGTGCTATGAAATATTCTAGTTTAAAAACACAATTTTTAATAAATATTTCATATCAACCATGTCGGGAATGGAACCCGAGACCTTTTGTATGGTTGGCAAACGCGCAGACCATTACGCTACGAGGCCGACAGTACGTTGGTTTTATATTTATGTACAGCTACTACTATGGTGAAGGCGTATAGTGGGATTTCCATTTTGATATTTTGTTATAAGTCTTCTGACGAAGAGACGGGTTCGTCTCGAAACTGGTAAATATGAAAATGTCGGTAAGTGGTTGTATATAATTATTTAAAAGGATTTAATAAATAAAATTTCCTTAAACACTTTTTTATTTTATGCTTTATTAGAACACTTTTTTCTAAATTCTGCCGAAAGATGATTTATACTATTTCTGATCCTTTTTTTTCCTTCCGGGTAGTTGGTTTGTAATACTAAAATGCATCTAATTTATGTCTAAAATAACAACTTTTTTGCTCTTGGGGGTGTGTGTGTATTTCGATTAAGATAATTTAGATAAAATACACACATGTCTACCATAATCATTAATTAATTTATTTTTCAGTTCACAAACAGTAAAAGATATCACAATATAAATACAATTTATAAAAAAAATAATAATAACACTTAACATCTTTCACCAATTATACGTGAACACCAATAGTCACAAAAGAAAAATTTAAATTTGTGCGTAGACTAAAATTTAGTTTTCATTATATGTTATTAAAGCAGTTTATTAGATTTTATTTAAGATTAATTTTAATAAAATTTCATTTAAAATAACCTTCTAATAATTCCACTCGAATAGAATTTCGCTATAATATGAATAAAGTCTCGTAGTAATGATAATTTTTTTTAAATGCATATCAATAATTTTAGTAATAATAATAAAAATAAAATGAATAAAAAGAATATGAATTTCAATAAACTTAAAAATATAAAAAAATAAAATTGAAATTAAATTATTATGAAAATTAGTTCGACGATATTAAATACATTGTATATACACATGTTAATATTAATAATATAAGCATTTAAATAAAATTAATAAATGTAAATATGAATATTTGAGTTAGCCGAAATACTAATATCCATTTATGGGTCTGTCTTCGCTATCACTCTCCCAAGAGCATTTCCTTGTTGAATTTAATTTATTAGAAATAGCAGCTAGTACTGGTATCGTGGATATCAAATGAATGTTTTTATGCCGTTGACGTTGGCGAGATACGTGTGCCTTAAGAGGGGGATAAATAATATAAAGGAGCCATAAACCATTGTGTTTCCCATAGATTTTTTTGGTGACTGAATTTATAAAATAAACACAGATGTTACTTTGTCATATTGGTATTTATTTGTATGAACCTCATTTCCTTGGGAACCAGGTAGATTGATTGTTTCTCTTATTCATATGTATGCTGATCACCTTTCTTCGATAGGGTGGGAATATTATGTTGTATCACGAATAATAAAAAAACTCGAGCTGATATTTTATTTATTGAGACCATCAATTAATTTTTAGTTTAAGTTAATGAGTCATCAAAAAAGGAATTCATCAGAATAATTTGGGACAAAAACATAAAAAGAGTATTTTTTATTTAAAAAAAAGTTAAATAAGGATTTTACTAACAATTTTAAGTATACGTGCATATGTCAAAGACTGGATTCCAACCCTCAGGGAGTTATTAAGATTGATACATAATGTAATAGAAACTAAGGAATCATGTCTCTGTTGCCGCCAAATACTTAAATCGGTCACTCAACTGAGCGGCTAAGCTGTTCGTTAAATGCTGGAAATGAACTGAATGGCTACTCCGCTCGTTGAGTTAATAAAAATAGCTCAACGTTCAAAGTGTTGGCTAGTTGAACGCTAGTCTCTTGAAAACGGACAAACCAAAAGCCACTGGGTTAGGTTAGGATAGGTTATGTTAAGTTTAATAATAAAATTTTGTTTTTTTTACTTAAATGAAAAAGTATATGTGAGGATTAGTCATTGATTAATGTTAATGATTAATAATTAAGCTAAGGGAAGGACTTAGTTAAGTAAAAAAAAAAATATTCTTAAACGTGACCCAAACTGTCTTAACCTAACCTAACTTTACATTACAAAATAAATTTAAAAATAAGACAATTATTACTGGTGTATTAAAATTAAAGAGGCCAAGTTGAGTAAGACGCTCAGCCCTTTCATTAAATGTTCCCTCAAAGACAAATTTACGTCCACTTTTGACTGCTCAAAAAACAATCGCTAAAATTTTATTAAAAAAGCTTATAAAAAAATAAATTAAAAAACCCATGAGACCCACCCTATCCGGAACTCTATACAGTGCAAAAATGGAAAAAATATATTATAGATAATATTGTATATACGAGTAAAATATAAATATAAAATATTGTAAATACATATAAAAATAAACATTAATATAAAACGAACTCCATCTCTAAACACCCGTTTTTACTATATTAGAGAGATAGAAACGTTATAGTTAACTAAGTATGTACAAAACATTTATAATTTCATACTTTGTCAAAAAAGACGAACGACCTAGCTATTCATTTGATTGCCGGCATTTAGTTGCTTATCTATTTGGCGGCGACACTTCTTCATTGTAATATTTGAATCGCGGTTAAAATAACGCTATTATAATAATTATTTATCTTTTTCCTTTTCTTTTTTATTTTCCTTTTTCTATCTTATTTAGTTTTAATTTTTTATTATGGTAAATGCATACTCACACATTTTTAATACTATTTTGAAATGGAATCGGATCCTTTTACTGTACAGTATGCTGATGTGTGTCTGTAAATTTTGAATCAATTTAATACGAGCAAGATCATTAATTTTATCATAACTATGTATTTTATAAATTTCTTGGTGTCCTAAAATAAGTTCCGCACAACTTCTGAGGAAATATGATAAATACCTTTATTATATTGTTTATAAATTATATATAGGTAGTTATTGTAGCTATTAAAAACATAAGTTTCCTACCTTTTGAAGCAACCAGTTTTGAAACAGCTAACAATTAGCTAATAAACATCATCCCACATTGTCGTTTCACAAGAAATACAGCGAGTCATCTTACTAAATTATCTTATAGTCAAAGAAAGTGTTGCGTAACACCAAAATAAAGCACAAATGTCATTGGTTACCTATTATGTGTAAGGACATTTGGTTTACTATTATATTAAAATATTCGGAGACAGTGAAAACACTCTTGTCAGTTCATAATCCGGGATATGTATATTATTTATACATTATTTTACCTTTCTTGCCAATATTTATTTATTTCCTTATCTTTTAAATATAAAGTATTGAATTCCTAGTACTTTTTTTTCTAAACGACTCTTACTAAGTACAATCCGTTTCGAGGTATACATTCAATAGGGACTTGTATAAGTTTTTGCTCTTCCCCGACAGATGGTGTTTCCTTAGCCTTTTTACATCGAGCAATACAACAACCAACTTCATCATGATGCTCCAACATTTGGCTTGAAATAACAGTACATGTTATTCCACCGAAGTGTATTTAACATAATTTTTCATTGCGTTAAAGATGTTGGATTTTATTTTTGTTCAAAGCATTAACTTTGTGGTGAAGCATTTTGATTAATGTTAGTAGCAGTAATGTAAGAAGTAGCAGTTGAAGTAATGTTAGTGTATGTTCAGACATGGTGGTGTTTGCATCCCCTTTAACTCTGCATGTTATTTATGTATTTTTTCGTAAAAATTATGTATATACTACGGTGATAAAGTTGGATGAGGAAGAATTGGAAGCATAGCTCGATAAAGACTCATGTCAGATGCAAAATGAACGTATAAAATCATTAGAAGTCGATCACCAAACCAAGAATCAAACCAAAATCTTAAGTCTGGTCATGTCAAAAGCAGACAGAACCGAAGGGCATGTATGACAAGATGTATGAATGTGGAAGAAGCTAGGATTGTATGCCAGGATAGACGTGTGTGGCGGTCCATTCTCTCTGCCTACCCCTACGGAGAAATGCCGTGATGGTAGTAGTAGTAGTAGTAGAAGTTGATCACACAGCAGTTTTAAAACGTTTGAAAGCAGTAGGAATTATTCAAAACCGAAGCCGAGAGACGATGAACAAAAACAGAGAGAACTTATTCAAGTCATCAAAATATTATTTATTTTTACTCGCTATATGTATTTTGTAATATTAATACCTATTTAAGAAAATATTGAACGCTAATCTAATTAGTATAAAAAGAAGTATAAACAAGTATTTTTAGGCGTTGCCTCGCAAGTAAAATAATTCAGCCGGATGAATCTCATCAACACCAATAAAAGTTGCAGCTATTTTACTTTACAAAAATCAGCAGATGAAGGAGTGGATGTTTCAACATGAGTAGGGACTCTCCTCAATTAAAATCAATTGAATTATGACAAATCAATTTACAAAATCCAAAATTAAAGTTGAGATATGTTAAGAAGTAAAAATAAAAATTAAATAATTAAATAAAATAATAACAGTAGTACATTTTGATGGTACAATACATAATTTAATAAACAGATTAACAAATAATTTTATATTTCAATTAGTTAAAAGTTAAAATACAAATTTACAAATAATTTATCACCACCTATTAAGTTTATTGAAATATGATATCCATATGTTTATATTTTATAAGGGTTATAATGAAAACAGTATCGATACTATAAATTATAGGGGTTTCTTCCCGTCATAAGATTACCCTTAAACGTAAACATTGTTTTGGAGAAATTTAAAAGTTCAGATGTAAACAAATGTACACAACATTCACATATTTATGTGAGTAACATTCACAGTGTATAAATTGGCAACTTAAACTAGCCAATAACTAGTCATAAGCCCTGTAAATGCCTAAACTTCCATATTCCCTTCTCAAAAATGTTTTCCATCTGTTGCAACATATTTATATCTGAATAACTCCCTAGCTAGGAAATCCAGCCAGTCTGCAAACATTTGGACAAACTTAAAAAATTGTTAAATAAGTTCATTCAAGACGATAAAATGAACATAGTTATGTAAAAAGCAGCCAGCCATAGAAAAGTCAAACTGAGATAATGGCACTTTTATGAAAAGAGAGAATAATCAAACCTACACAACAGTTGGAATGTTTTCGACTTTGACAAATGATAAACAATGAATACATTAGTTTTATATATTACAAACAAAAGTTTAATCATGCATGTATTTGACCTGTTTGAATGATTACCGTAAGAGCTTTTAGAATTGCAGGTGTTTTTTGGAAATTGAGAAATGCCATTTTTGTGAACGACACTATTTTCAGAAGGTGATTTTTACAGTTTTTTGTATGAAAGCGGTCTGGCTGTGTTTAACAGAACATAGAATTGACCGAACTGCACCCGATAACATCAATATATTATTTTTTCAAAATTGTGAACTGGCTGCTTTCTGCATAACTACGTTCAAATATTATTAGGAATATTTTGTATTTTTGCTCACCTTTTGCGGTAAACTTAACTTCCATTAAAATTTCAAGATTACGCGCATTATGTGGTAAATCAAAAGTGTTATTCGCTTTAAATTTATACATTTGCGAGAACATATTCAACCTAAATATAGGAGGTATTTTATTTATTTAATTGGTTGACATCTAAAAATATATATAATTAAGCGTAACATGACGTGATTAACGTTCATTCATATTTTATGATCCACAATTTGTCTAATTATTATTCAAATGGCAATTATTATGAGATTTATTATAATATATTATTTTAGAGTGGGTAGCGTACATCTCACGTCCACAAGGTCGCGGGTTCGAATTCCATCTGGTGCACGTCAGAATAAGTATACATACATCAATAATCGTTCCGAACATAAGACGGCGCGTTCGAATCCCGAATAATTTCACTTCAATGCAATTTTATATAATGCTTGTCTTATGTATTAACTTGTCTTTGCTTTTCTTTATTGTATCGCTTCTTTTATTTGTTACTGTATTATTATTGTTTTTCGTTGTATGATTCGTTTGAATTGGACATTGTCCGTAAATTTGTTAAATAAATAAATAAATCCAATGGGTAAATTCAATAGCAACTAATTCCTCAATAGATCTTTAGTTTCAAGGAAGAACAGCTTTTATAGAACATTTTTAAAGTCGCTTATTATTAAAGTGTCACACTTAAGGCTTAAAGCACCACAATTAAAAAAAATAAAGTTAAAAAATAAATAGCATATTACAACAGAGATGGAGAATATTTTAGAGAAGGAAAAATTGTAGGGTTTTGGACCTGTTAATGGACGGTTTAAAAGGCCGCTTTACAGACTGTGTAACATTCACTATTCCGCCTATATTTAAACATTCATTTTTCTATAAGAGCTAAAACTTTTAAGGACACTCGCAACCCCAAATGACAGGCCCTCCAACACAACAGACTAACACGTCACCAACTATTACGAAACAGAAATCAAAATTAGGCTTTCTTTGATCAATGCTGGTACTAGGCGTGTAACGCTACGTAGTCATAGACCCTCGACTCAAAACGTAACTTCAACGCAATTATTGTAATGGCTTAATTCAATCAGTATTGTGTACATTTCTCAGTATTATTTATTATTTTATTTATGACCAAAAGGCTTAAAAAAATATAAAAAACAAATGAAAATACTAGAAACTCAATTGTAATGAAAAAAATTGAAGAGTATTTTTTTCCTGAAATTTGATGATGTTATAGCAAATACATAAATTATTTGGTTATCAGTGTGTTTGTTCCCAAGAGATATAGTTCTAAGAAATAGAGAATTGATGTGCAAATTCGACTTGGATATATTAATATATTAATAATATATACAATTTTTTGTTCACTTTGCTCAGCTGTATGAAACAGTTCTTATAATTTTATTGTTATGTTACTTTTATTATTAAATTTGTTTTTTTACATTACATTAATTCTTGATTTGTTTAAACTTTCTACTGAATATGTTGCCTGCTTTTGAGGTTAATCTTGTATAATTTTTAGGTTCAATTTTTTTTATAAATCTTGGGTAAAAGGTAATTTATGTTTTTAAATAGAAATGTTGGTGCCTTTGATAAAAACAGGGTCGGTAAAACTAGGGAACGGAACATCTTCTAATATACTGTCCAATGTTTGATAGGCCGAGATAGGAGTTTGAATGCAAACTAAACACTGGGATTGCTGCGACAAATAACCTAGCTGAGCTTCTGAACTGTAATGATACACGAAGAGAGACTGTTTGATTCATTACAGGGAAAATCAAGCAGGCCAAGTTGTTTAATGGTGGTATCTAGCTCCTTTTGTTTTTTTTGTGTCCAACTTTTACGACTATTTAAAATTATTTGTTTATGTAATATTTTTAGAGTTATTTTGTTTCTTTTTTATCTACGGTGAAAAATGTTAAAATGTACCAAATATAACTTAAATATATTCGATAAAACCTTGCATATAGCAAAAACAAGGTACAAATAATTTGCAACTAAAAAAAAACAAGGGAGCGCACTGGAATAATGATGACGATGATTATTAGATTGCAAATATAGTTATAAATTATCGATGTTTGAACGTCTCTAATATCTAGTTGAGTTGCATGTTACAATCCAAAGCTCAATAGTTGTATTATCGCATTGTATTGGGTGCGGTAGCTTGGAGCTTAAACAATAAGCTATCATTAAAAGAGGCATGCAGAAATATTATCACGTTAATGTATGTATCTTTTGTCTTTTAAAGGGCAACATTTCTGGCATTTCACTAGGAATATTATCATGCAGCATCATTTACAAACGTGGATGTCTTCCTTGTGCGGAATGTCTCTTGAATAAATCACGCGGATATAGAAACAGTAATATAGGCCGCATTCTTTAGTAGCTGAAGAAATGTTATAATATTTACAAGGCAAGATTTGCATGTTAGATTCGTGAATACACCGAAATATTTGTGCTTGTGCAACCGCCTGCTTTATGAGCTGCCTAGTTATGTATATATATGTGTTTTTTTTTAAATTGCTATCTAAAATGAGAAATTAACCTTAGGTTTTATTTATTTAAAAAATAAATTTTAAGAAACCGAGACGGCACGTCGCTAGCAGCAGCAGGACCCTGTGAATCATTGTGAGACGAATACAGAGACCGTGCACCCGGATATGGCCTCACCTCGCGCAGCGTTCGCCCCCCGGGTTAGGGGCCCCCGCGCTGTCCCTAGTGAAGGTCGATCGCCCGCATCTTGCTTCAGCTCGAAGGCCTGCTGCGTAGAACCTCGTTGTTTAATCCGTGAGATAACCTTGTCTAGAAAAGAGAAAATAACTCACACGAGAGGTAGTATTATACATGGTCAAAATTGTGCAGGCAATTGGTGAAATATACCAAAGTAGGGAACAAAATGCCGAACACTTTTCTAGTGACAGCAGTCAACAGGCCTTCCATTCCACTAGAAAAGTGTCCGGCATTTTGTTCCCCACTTTGGTTTATTTTACCAATTGCCTGCACAATTTCGACCATGTATAATACTACCTCTCGTGTGAGTTATTTTCTCTTTTCTAGACAAGGTTATCTCACGGATTAAACTACTTGTCGGTTGACTACTGTCAACAGGCCAGCTTCTCCTGAAGAGTTTTAAGTGGTTTCCTCTCCACATGAGCAAAAACTGAGAAGTAGCTGATCGGCCCCATTATAGAATATCCTTCCTGATCCCAAAAACTTAGCTAAAGTTTAAAGTAATTTAACTGCAGAAAAATCATTTTTTTGAAATATAAACCTTGTATATTATAAGCAAGGTAAAAAAATAATGTAACTCCCATATGAAAAAAACCCGTCTAGAGCCTGGCTTACACAGCGGTCTGCAAACAGGAGGAACCTTCAGTCAGGCTCTAGACGTAGTTAGCCACGACTGCATGGCGGAGCGCTCAACGATCTTCGAAATGGGAGCGGAGCTGGGCGTAGGAAGATCATTTGACTATGCTAAAATAAGACGCAGAGTAGAAAAAACTGAATATTTATTATTTTTGCACATGTTTTATTGATAAATTTGCACCGTGCCGCAGTTGGTAAAGAAAAAGTCTGCATTTAAAGAGTTTTATGGTTTTTATTACACAATATTTCATTTAAGTTGAAAGGGTTAAATATTTTAGAATATTAAAAAAAATATGTCGGGTTAACAAAGTCCAGTCCCCAGCCAACTATTGGGGTAGAAAAATTATTCCTTTATTAAAAGGACTTGACTGTTCCATCCCCGAGCCAGCCAGATTCCAAATTTCACGCTTCTGAAGCTAGCCATCTGAGTTTTCCGAGAACGATTGCAGACCCCCCTAGCGCCCGATTTCGTCGCAGAAACCACCAATTGTCATAGATTCGAGTTTTTCACCTGATTTTACACGAAAAACATAAAAAGCAGCAACAGGCTTTTTTAAAACAAAATACGTATGGCTTCTCCGCTGACTCGTTTTGCGCGGAAAAATTCAAATTAACAGATGAAAATTAAAAGTTAAAACGCGTGCAAATTATAAATATTAGGACCGCAGTGCTTCGGACCATCAAATATAAAAATTAATTTCAAATATTAAATAAATTTTAATAAATTTCTTAAAATATTGTATTTATTTATCAACTAGATTTTAATTGGATTTAATCTGTACCTCACAGGCAGACGGATGCAAATCCAAAATTTGATGATATGACATTTTGATTTCTGTATCCAGTTTATGATCATGTCCATAGGTTTTGAAGAAATGTAAGCCTTACAATGAAAGAACTAATGTATTGAGATACTGAAAATACAAATTAATGCAATTAATTTTTAGAAATCACTTGGAGAGAGTCGATTTTTTGGTCTTTTTTTGAACACTTGACGTAAGGATTTACATCCATCTACCTCTGAGGTACAGAAATTAATTCCAAAAATATTATTTGATGAAAATAATAATTAAGTTGATATAAAAAATATATATTAAATGGAGTACACGTACTGTGTCTTTAAACCTTATCTTTTTTATGTAATTTAACTATTGTTGACTGTATGTATGTGTAAAAAAAATAAATAGTAAGAAAAATTAAAACCTCGTTTATATAATGGTTTATTTCAATAAGATTATTATGATAAACATCAATTTAATTTTTTTTAATGATATACAAATTAACCAGTTGATAAGAATCAGAATGATAGATATGCTGAATGAGCTTCTGAATATTATCTTGTGTAATAATTGATGATCTGATAACCGTATGGAAGTAGTTTAACACAATTAATTGAGAAGTGCCCACCTACTAATTGGAATAAGATAAGAAGTCTGAAATACTAAAAGATTTTTGTAAAATAAAACGAGAATTATATTTAGAAAATTATAATTTGATAACATAAGATTTTAATGAATTATTTATCATTGCAACAATGTTTTCAATACATCTAGATATTTGTAGACAGGTTAGATTTCCTCCCTAGGAAGTAATTTAGATCAGTGTTTATTTGCAACAGAGAGGAAAACATGTTTGAGGAGGGAATATGGAATTCTAGGCATTTACATGTAAAGTGGCCCGTTAAACTAGCCAATGACAGGTCATAAGCCATGTTGAAATACATTTTGATCTAAATAACTTCTTAGGGAGGAAATTCAGCCTGCCTACAAACATTTGGATATACTCTTAATATTTTTCATCAAGCTAACTGGTATATGAAGAAGAAAACACGCAATCACCTACCCTCTCACGCACTTAGACTCACCCAAACACACTAGCATGTATTGTACGAGTATTTAATGTATTTCTGTAGATATCTGTCATTGGTTTTATCCTCTGAATATTTTATTTGTCATATATTTTTTTACATGTTTTACTGTTGATATCCCTAATAAATAATAAATAAAAAAAATGAAAACTTATTATATTACAAATATGTTTACACATTTTCAAACAAAATAATTGGAACCCAGCTCTTTAACTTCATAAGAACCAGGTGCTCAATTACAAATAAATATCGACGTGCTATTAAACGACGTGATCACAATTTCTCACCATGGTTGTTTATAGTATTCGCGATCACAATGGAACTTCCGTGAAAACTCATATTAAATGTCAAAATACGCACCCATATACGAGTAAGAATACCGGCTAATACATAATTGAACGTAGTTATGGAGAAAGCAGCCAGTCCACAATTTTGCAAACATGAGATATTTGTGTTATTGGGTGCAGTAAGGTCAATTATATGTTTTGCTAAAAGCAGCCAGACTGTTTTCATACAAAAAACTGTAATAATCACCTTCTGAAAATAGTTTCTATCACAAAAACGGCATTTCTCTATTTGCAGAAAATACCCACAGCTCCAAAAAAATCTTACGGTTTGTTAAAAATCATTAAAACTAGTCAAATATATAATTAGAATCTTGTAAATAATACGAAAAAAAAACAGGTAATCATTGTTTATCATTTGTCAAAGTCAAAAACATTCTAACTGTTGTGTAGATTGGATTATTCACTATTTTCACAAAAGTGCTATTATCTCAGTTTCATTTTTCTATGGCTGTAGCTCAATCACAAATATCTATCGACTTGCTAATAAGCGAAGTGATAACAACTCAAGGGATTTAATTCATCATTTAAACCAATCCCATCAGGTGTCCCTTAAGGTTCGCATCTTGGACCCTTATTTTTTATTATTTATATCAATGATATAAGTTTATGCATTCAAAACTCAATTTTTTTGCTATACGCTGATGACAATAAAGTATTTAAAATTGTGTCTACAATAAATGATTGCGAAGTTCTTCAAGCTGACTTAGATAGAATCTGTTGCTATTGCAAGGACAATCAGTTATTATTGAATTCTGATAAATGTCTTATCATGTCATTTACTCGAAAGAAAAAAAGTATACTATTTGACTACAAACTATCTGGGAAAATTGTCAATCGTTCAATGAAAGCAAGAGATTTGGGTGTACTGATGGATGATAAGCTTTTATTTAGAGATCACATAAATACAATAGTAGATAAGGCGTACAGACTTCTAGGGTTTATCTTACGAATCTCCAAGCCATTCTCATCACCAAATACATTAAAACTTCTTTACTATACTTATGTGCGAAGTCAACTCGAATTCGCTTCATTAGTATGGTCCCCTCAATATAATGTATATATTAATCAAATTGAAAACATTCAAAAGAAATTTATAAGGAGCCTGGAATATCGTTTTGGTAACATTGAAAATGATTACGGCGCATCTTTGATCAATTTTAATATAGAATCACTACAAAAAAGGCGCCTTAGATATGATTTAATTTTTCTTTTCAAAATTCTCAATAACAAAGTTTATTCGCCGTATCTTTTACAAAATATTGGTTTCCGTTGTCCTCTTCGCTATACTAGATTAAATTCCCTTTTTTATGTACCAACTTGTAAAAACAATTATACCTCGAATTCATTCATTAGACGCACCTGTAGAAATTATAACGGACTCAGTATTGATGTAGACATTTTTAACTGCACGTTGCATTTGTACAGAAAATTTCTTCATGGGGTCGATTATTTGGGATAGTTGCTGAATTTACATCTTGAGTGGTTTATGGTATGTATATGTGCCGCATGTAATGTATATGTTTGCGTATGTTTTATATGTGCGTTCATGTGTGTGCGTGGATGGCTCGGAGTGTATATTCGGTATTTTTATTTATTTTAATTTATTACCTCCATGGAAAACGCAAATGTCAACAATTATCCTTTTTTCACTTAAAATTTTTATTTATTTTTTGTCACATTTAATGTTTATATCTTTTTAATTTATGAAAACTTAATTGGTCTTTTTATGTTAAAAAATTGTTGTTTTTAGTACTTATTTTGTATGACTGTATGTTTTCTAAATAAAATAAAATAAAAATAAAATATAAAAAAAACAACTCTCCATGGTTGTTTATCGTATTCGCGATCACAATGCAACATCCGTTAACACCTAATATTAAATGTTAAAATATTTTCGTTTCGTGACGTATAATCTTGCTGCGCACTCACATATTTAAATAAGACCGGTGTCAATATGGAAAATATTTCAAAAATTATATTTTTATTTATTTATTTATTATAAATCATGCTGTTTATTGCATTAAGCCGGCGGTTGGCAAGCCAAATGTCAAGAAAAGCAATCGCCATAGTAATTGTAATTTAATTTTTACTTATTTGTATTAGATACTATTTTGCAAATGCAAAACATTGTATAATTTTTTATAGTATACGCCGATTTTTTGCCAATGATCTGTTTTTATTTATGAGGAAAATAAAAAAACAAACCGACACGAGCGTTGACTTGGGGATTACACATGCATTGACTTAGAGATTACACATGGGTTGACTTATGACTGCGATAACTTAAGCAAGTTTTTTTTTTTAAATAAAGGAGTTGCATATTTTTTGCCTTGCTTATTGAGTACAAGGTAACTTAAGCATGTTCATTTTTGTTCATTGTGATCGCTCAAATGCTTAGCATGTTTTTAAGCACGTCGATAGTTATTTGTGATTGAGCTACAGGATACTTAAGAATGTAAAAAATACGCATTGGCTGAAAGGAGTTTTTACTCACGACTGGGTTCAAAATGAAAGATTATGCTGCTACAGAGCAGAGTCCATCCATCTACAGAGATGGATGGACTTCCATTTTTCTACTTAAAAAAAATATATTTTTTGTCTTATTGAAATATTTGTAAATAATTTAATCTAAAAAAAAAAATTCTCTATTTAGTTTTGCCTAACGTTGCTTTTTAGAACTCTTAATTTAAAAAAAAACGTGCCAAGGAACTTCTTAAAAACTTGGAAAATATAAACATATTGAATAATTAATTAGAACATAAAATTTTTATTGCTTACTACTTCATACACAAATCTTCATAATCAATTCAAAGAATTTCGATGTCGACATTAATTACTTGTATAAAATTTCTCGAAGATATTGTTGGTATAATAATTATGATGTCGTAGAATATGTATCTATAAAAAGACTAGTCTCTTTTTATTTATGAATATTTAGTTTTTTATCGTAAAATGTAATTTGCGGCAACTTGTTTTATTTACACATCAACAGATGAAAGAATTGAAGGAATATAGATGTTCAAATATCTGCAGAATGGTGAATGTTACACAGTGTGTAAAGTGGCCACTTAAACCAGCCATTAACAGATCATAAGCCCAGTAGATGCCTAGACTTCTATATTATCGTCCCTTAAATGTTCTTCATCTCTGTTGTAATATGTTAAAAATAAAATAAAAAAGAAAACCAATGAACCTAATTTTTGGTTCCATGGGTTTTTTTGCTGACCACGCGTTCAGTATTTTTCCATTCAAATCCAAAGATCATTTTATTTTTAAAATGAAAATACACACAATAGATACCTACCTACGTTATTCGATAATAACTATTACTCATCTTTAAATATATTATTGTTAATACTTGCTTACGTTTTTCTTAAATTCAGTTCCGTGTGTTGCATACCATTGAAAGCAAACTCTCACATACCGTTCGATTGTAAAATATTAGAGGATACATCGTAAATTATAAATACCATTCCAATACCTATTACGGTACATATTAACATCTTAATTCTTTGAAGCCGTGTATGAGGAATTGACATAATCTAGACATGACTGGTATACTGAAATATACGATCAATAGACAATCAATTTTAAGCTCGCTGCATTCTAAATTATCTAAACTTGAAATTCATCTTCGAACATAATTCTTTTTGCGATTGTAATTAGAGAGAAAATAAAATAACGTGGTCGAAATGCGATCTCTTAGACGAATGAGTGGGAAATCAATGTATGACAGGGTTACGAATGATGAAACCAGGCGAGAATGTAAATCTGAGTCGCATATTATTAATTTATTTTAACGCCTTGTAGTCTTTTACATATATTTATATATAAAGAACAGACATTTATTTTACACAAAAGTAGCAAAAATTTGAAAATGAAGTAATAAGAAAAAGAAGGAGGGTGGAGCTCAGAAGACGGTGAGACACATAGTGCAGGTCTGCCAGTTTAAGAATTTTAACGGCACCTTGCATGTTATCTTTGAGGTGAGACCGGAGGCGGTGGGTTGGTTGGGGAGGCTCGAGCCGAGGCTCTAAGCCTCAGGAGCAACCCATACGGGTGAAGAAGATACTCTTACCGAAGCCGTACGAAAAGTAAATGAGACATTTTTCGACAAATTAAAGATGAGTCAAGTTGTTATTTTGCTGTGTTTTATTGTTATTTTATCTCTGTGTCCAGGCCAGATGGCTGCTCTCAGGTAAAAATCTTAAATAAGAATATCGAGTGGAAATAAGTCCGCCTTACGGTGTTTGCAGTTATTAAGGTCCTGAGTTCGATGTAGGTTCAATTTTAAAATATTTTAAAGGATTTTTTTATTGTTCTTAGACTAGCACGTGAATCGTAATACTGATCGCCTTACCTATACGTAACAGATGAATGCACAACGCTGTTTTACAAATAAAGTGCCCTATGCACCTCAAGGTGATAAAAATGATATTTTGCAAATGTGCCCTAATGCCTTATATCCTTTTTTCCATTTTCGGGCGGGTTTCCACCGAGCCGTGGTGAAATGCCGTGGATGTAAATTTTTCAGCTTCGGCAAAATTAAGGGACGCGGGACTGATGGGCTGATGAGAAAGGATAAGAGAGTACTGGTTAACGACAGGGTCTTCTGAAAGCGTTTGTCAGATGCACCAATTGAAAAAAAACTGAAGAAAATGATGTATTAAGACATATAGCCAATTATTTATTTTTTTTAAATAACAATGTGACCATGGGATTGCGAGTCACAATAAATTTGCCCGATTTTTAGTGATCTTGAATCAAAATATAATGTATCATTTTATGATCATATATGGTCAAATTATGATATGATCATCTTTTGATACTTATAGGTATATATCAGATATTTATTTATTTATTTTGTTCATTAACGCCCAAGAGGTATTTACAAAAAATAAAAATGAAATACATGCTAACATACTAAATAATAAACACAGAATATACAGGTAAAATATGTGAAATTAGTTAAAAAGGATATAATTAAAAGTTTTATAAGTAAAAAAAAAAAAAAACAATAATAACAAAGATATGCAGGAAAAAAAACAGTAAGCTTATAAACAAAAAATTCAAAGATATAAGCTTATGAAATAAATTCTGTAAAGCAAACAATATATAAAGTGTTACGGTAAGCAAGAAAGACATTTTTAAGTAAAACTAATAAACAAGCGAGCATATATTATCACAAAAAAATAAGAAATAAAAACATGTATCTATGAAATGCGTAAATGCCAATACTACAATGCAATTTGATATATTAGTAAAAAATAAAAAAACAAGTATAAGGTAATAAAAATCAACAAGTAAGTATTTTTTTAATTTATAGAATTGAATTGTCAATAATAGTTTGACGAGCAGCTACAAATAAACTTGATACTGTGGACTTATAAGATAGTAAAGAATTGGACAGAATGTCTGCAGCCATTCCATAAGTCTTACCTAACCTATGCAGTCTCGGTATCAACGAATTGTTTTGTTGGTTGGAAGAAATACTAGAGCAATGAAACAATAAAGTACTCCTAGTGTTGACAGCAGGTACTCTAAAATTAATTAATTCAAGTATTTTTGGTGGGTCAAAAAGAGATATGATCATTTTATGATTATATTATGATATATCAGATATGATCATTTTATGAGACTTACTTAATATTAAGATTTCAATAATATTTTTTAAATACTGATGATTCTGTTACTTAGTTTCCTAAGTCTAAACTTCCTACATTGTGTGATTGAACGTTTCATTTGTTTAAGAAACGTAAATTGATGATCAAGGAAAATTTGCATATCTGAATTTTATGTTCGTTATCAATTGTGTGTAAATGATTAGAAACTCACTTCTTTATATTAATAAACATTTAGTGCTTAATAGCTAATGCTAGCATTTTAAATTTGTTACCAAAGAAACTAACATTTGTTTTATAACAAACAAAGAATAGGAAAGTGGCTACTAGATAAAAAGTTTATATTATATTTATACACTTACAAACTGAAATATTTTCTTTATATTAGTTATTAAACTAGCTTTTGTGTAAATATTAATATTTTATTTCTTGTATTTAAAAAAAAAAAAGTTTATTTGTATGTACATATTCATATTGATAATCTTTCCGGCTGTAAATAATATCGGTATATTCATTGGTTTATAAATATGAGTAATATTTTACAAGTTAGTATTAATACAAATCTCCAACTTTAAGCCACAAATAGTGGCATGTTTTGAAAGTGTGCAATGTATATAAATGTTGATAGATAAATTTAACGTTTAAAAAATAAGTTGTAAAAAGCGGGTCAAAATTAATTTATCTAATTCCTTTTTTTATGGTTCATAAACTTGGACATTTATAAATTAATCGTAATTATGTTTAATGATTATGTATACCAAATTATTATTAGGCTATTCATATTACTTTAAATAATTTTTTTGTGTGACGTTTTTAAACGTAATTATTTTTTAAACGTAAAAATTACTCCTTGTTTTATTTAAAATCATTACTAATTACTATCAATTACCATTTTAATCGATTAAATTAATTTTCATTTTTATTTTAGAATGACGATTTTCATGTATTAAATGCAAAAACCAATGATCATTTTACATCTCATTAACTTCTTTTAAACTCTAATAGTAAACTTCGTGATGTATCTCCCTTTGATATAAATGTTAGCCATTGAATTATTTAATGATGTTATCATATAATTAAGCCGGTGGCCTTATTGTGTAACAAATTTGTTTATAAATCATCCGAATCGTATCAGAGGGAACGAGAAAAAAATACGATTTTCATTGCGTTAGAGTGAGATGGATATATGACAAACGAACGAACTTACGAAACGAAATTTTGGTAAAATAAGCTTGCTGACTCTCGATAAAAAGGGACGGCAAGGGAGTGAGTGATAATAGCCTAAATGAGGGACAATTATAATCCGAAGTTAACAGAATTGTTTTTGACTGCCTATAAAGTAAAATCAATATTTAAGAATGAAACTTTAAAGTGTCTTCGTCGGTAAACTGTATTTTCACGTGTTTAAAAACAAGTCCATGAATTCTATTTTTCATACAGCGAATTTAATTTTACCCTGTAGATTAAAATTAAGATAACAGTTTATTTACCATTGTAATACGGGGCCTGAGCCTTTATATTTTTCGTTAGTTTCTTATAAATTGCAACTCAATGTAAGCTAATATCAAGCTTTGAGATTCTATAGAATAAAAAATCCTTTTCTATTTAATTATATGTTAAATCAAATTCAAATTACTGATGTTTCTACCGTCAGCGATCTGGGTATTTTGCTCGATTCGAAATTATTATTTAAAGACCACATTATTAAAATATATCTAAAAAAGCTTTAAAATGATTAGGATTTGTACTTAGAACCGAAAAAGATTTTAATAATATAAATTCATTAAAATATTTTTACACATCTCTAGTTAGGAGCCAACTGGATTATAATTCTCCAATATGGTCACCTTATCAAATCACTTTCTCAGAGTCTATTGAGAGAATTCAGAATAAGTTTCTTGTATATATATTAATTTTAAAATGGGTTTTCCAAGTAATAAATTAAATTATAATAAACTTAACTAAAATGCAAGAACGAAGAACGTAGACCGATCTTACGACTTTATGTAAAATAATAAAACCAATGTTTGATACCCCTGATCTACTGAAGTTGAATTCATTCTATGTACAACCTAGGTTAAGCAGATCGTTTACAATATTTTATTGTCAACGGTAGCTCAATATATCTCCCAATTTTTAGATTACAGAATACCGGGAATGAATATGCATTATATTTTAATATATTTAGTTTATCTTTGCCTAACTTAAAAAATAAAGTGACTAACATATTCTTATCAAAAAGAGCAAATCTACTTCAAAAAATTGGGTTGGAATAGTTATAATTTGATTAATCAAAGTATTTTGTTATTGTATAATTGCTTTAAAATATGTATGTATTTCAAGTTATTTATAATGTGTATAGTACGAGTATCTTTATATATGATACTCGATTATTTTTTATTATATGCAAGCACTCTTTAAACTACATATTTGTAAATGGCAGAAATGCCGTATATAAATAAATAAATATATTTATCTTGTATTATCGTATTTTGCTATCGTTCCCACTTATACGATATGCATGAATTTACGTTACGAATTAGTTACAAAACAAGGCTCCTGATTGCTCTCATTGTTTGTACTAAAATAAAACTGTATTAATATTTTACTTATGAATTATTATTTACAAATGAACGTAGA